>NW_006786690.1:502153-524447 GCF_000442215.2 Lipotes vexillifer
TGTTCTCTCTCTCTCTCTCTCTCTCCCTCTCTCTCTCTCTCTCTCTCTCTCTCTCTCTCGTCTTCCAACTCTCTCCTTCTAGTACATAGATTTCTTTCCAGCCTTCTTTATCTATTTCCCACTTGGCCATTACCCTCACGGCCCCTGGGTTGGAACTGGGAGAGGGGGGCCCTCCAGAATCACCCCAAAGGAGTCCCCTTTCAAGCGGGGCCCAGATGTCCTGGTGCCCCATTGGGCACATGTAGTTGAACCTGAGATGAGGAGGGGAGGTTCTAAGGTCAAAGAGCCAGCAGGGGGTGGGGTACCAGGAACCAAGAATGCCAGGCCTCCCTTCCCAGGGTTTCAGAGGACGGGCTCCATCCATCTAGCTTACCTTCTACCAGCCCAGGTGGAGGCAGAGGGTAGTCCTAGGGGATGAGCTGGCCCAAGAAGCCCCCGGCTCTAAGAACTCAAAGTAGAGCATGTTTAGGCTTCCCTCACCGATTCCTGGGATTCGTTCCTCCCCTGCTACAATGAAAGCTGTTTCAGACTGTTTCCCCCAGTGGCACGGGGTGCGGGTGGGGTACTACCCTTGCTCTATCTCTGACTTTTTTTAAAGTACTTTGAGTTCCTGCAGCAAAATCGGGCTTATAAAGAACAGGGAAAGGGTAAAGTGACTCCCACCCCCTTGCTCAACACTACTCCATGCTGGAGGGGGACTCCAGCACAGAAGAATTTGTTTGGCTCAGGGCAGGGGTAGAATAAGGGTCCTGTCTCCTTAAGCATCTGGTGGAGGACAATGCCCACCCCCGCAAAGACTGGCAGCTTCTGCTGTCAGGCCCTCCCTCCCAGTCTGGGCAGTGGCCTCTAGCCCCCACAGCCCCTCTTCAGAATGAGCTTCCCGTCATGGGTAGCAGGCCCTGGGGTGGGGATGCCAGGCCTCCAGGGCCCAGCCCTTGCCTCTGGGTGTGATGAGACCTGGCCAGACAGACAGTTCTAGGACCCTGGGGTCTGGGCACTACTCACCAAGTGGCCAGGCGGGGGAGTAGGGGTGCCTGGGGGAGGCGGGTTGCACGCAAGGCATGCTGGGCCCCCTCGGCGGGTGGGTGGGGGGAACAAAGCTGGCATCGAGGCCTCAGCTAAAATTAGCCGCTTCCCTGCGCGGGAGCGAGCATGCCTGCCAGCCGCCCAGATCGCCGCTGCCTCGGCAGGCCATCTGTCGCCACGTTTTGCTCAGTCCCCCAGGGCCCCCCAGCTCCAGCCACCCTAGGGGCTAGACAACTCTGCTCTGAGGCTGTCGCCGGCCAGGGCTCTGGACTCTGCTGCTGTCATGCTGTGTGACCTCAGGCTAGGCCTGTCCCTCTCTGAGCTCCTGTACAACGAGAGGGCCCCAGACACTGACCTCCCAGTCCCCCAGTCCTTCCGAGCACCAGCTGCTGGTGCTGCTTATGGGGGCTGGAGTGTGGGCTGCCTCCCTCCCATAGAGCTGGCCCTCGGGTCCAAAGTTTGAAGGTGGTCCAAGTGGGGTTTAGGGTAAAGGTCAGGCTATATGACAGACTCCTACCCATTTCCTTGATCCTCTCTGGACAGTAGGGCAGCTCTATAAGCAACAACACCCTGACACACACGTGCACACACAATCAGTCTCCAAGCAGACTTAAGAAACAGCTTCAGGTGGGAAGCCTGGAGGTGGAGGCCGAGTTCAGCCGATACTAGCTTAATCTGTGGCTTGGGCAAGTCTCCTGCCCTCTCTTAGTCTCTTTCCCCTCTTCAATAAGAAGCTCCCGTTTCCTGAGCACCTGTGTCCATTTCAGTGCTGCGTTATCTCGCGAGGCTGACGTTATCATTACTGCTTTACAGCTGAGGAAACTGAGGTTCCTGGTGAGGAAGCGGTGGAGCCAGGGGTTGGACCCGCTGTGTCCTCCTTCCCGTGACCCCCAGTTCTCTGCTTGCTGGTCTGCAGCCTCAGCGCTTCCCTGGCTGCTGCCTCTTCCCCACCTCCCCAAAGCCAAAGAGATGGAGCCTCTGCTCCAAGGTCACTCCGCTTGGCCTGGGAGGAGTTCAGACTTGAACCCAGGCCCCTTGGCTCCTGTCCTCCCTCACTTTCTGGCCAGCAGGCTGGGCCTGTTCCCTGGGTGAGTCATGCCCCTGGACTTTGGCCTCCTTGTCAGGCTCTGTGGCCTGAATTTGGAGAGGGGGCCCTTGTAAGAAAGAGGGGCTCCCCTGGCCACAGTGGGAGTCTGAAGCTATCGTCCCACTCCCTCAGTCCTGGGCCCCGAGGGCATGGTGACAGCAACCCCTACCCTGCCTACCCTCCCCCACCTCTAAGAAGTCTTGTAGGAACTGCTCCTCGGGCCTCGTTGACAGCCTTCCTCCACTACACTGTCTGCCCCCTCCCTCCATAACAGCTACATTCAGTTAGAAGTGGGGTGGGGGTGGCTGCCTGGGGAGGTGGCATTTTCAGGTTGTCTGTGTGCCCAGGTGGCTTTCTTCCCAGCACTCATCTTCCCCAGCTCTGGGCCAGTGGGTTACCCAGGAGGGAGGCCACGGCACCTCCCCTCCTGGTGTTCAGGGACCAAGGTCACGCCCAGAGCCCTGTGCACCTCCACCTCCTGGGGCCAGTGGTGTTTGTCACTGGGGCAACATGTGGCTGGGCCCGGCTCTGGCAGTGCTGGGGTGACATTCATGCCCTGTGAGCTGTGACGCCTCTGCAGGCAGAGGACGGCACCACCAGGCTGGCAGTGATGGGGGAGGGGTGGGGTGGGCTGTCACCCGTCCAAAGCAGCCAGGGTGACATGTCGTTTACCCATTCTGCAGTCTGGAGGGAGGACTGATGGGGAAGGGGTGAGGTTGTGTCCCTGGCTTATACTCTGTGTGTTTGGGGGAGGGGTCCGTACCTCTGTCACACCTGGAAGGTGAGGGGTGTGTGTGTGTGTGTGTGTGTGTGTGAGAGAGAGAGAGAGTGAGTAAGAGACAGGCTCTGCATTTCGCATCCTATCAGTGGGTGAGGGGGCGCCTGGTTGTATGTCAGTTACACCATTGTGAGGGTGACAACCTGTGTTCTTGTCTCATACTGTCTGGGGGTATCAGATGTGCCCATCTCAGGCTTTGGAGGAAGTGACAGGTTCTGTGCTTAGCTCATCCTGTTAGGAGGGTAGTCACTCACTCGTACTCCTGTGTCTCTGACTGTTGGGTATGTGTGAGATGTCACCATGTGCCTATCTCATGCCGGTGTGGGGAGTGACATGTGTGATTATCTCCTGCTGTTGGGGGGTTGTCAGTAACTTGGGAGCTTGTCTGTCACCCAAAAGAGACGACATGTTGCTCAGTGGTATGGGGCTGACGGTTGGCAGGGCCCCAAAGGGCAGGCCAGAGCAAGCACCCAGGCCACGGGCACAGGGACAAGCTGGGATGGGGGAGTCTCTGTTCCACAAGACCTACCTTCTGACCCAGGTGCCAGCCCTTGGGACTGTCCCCCAGGAGGAAAGACCCAGTGTTTTGCAGATGGTGTGGAAAGGGGCCTCTGGGGCTGGGGCAGGTGTGACTGGGGAGGTGGGGCGCCAGGCAGGGCTGGCATGGGGGCCTGTGTCCCCGCAGGTCTGGGAGACCCTATTGCCTGCCTCTCCTGCCCCTGAAACTGTTAAACTAATTAAGGCTGTGGAGCCGCAGGATTAATCGGGGCAGCTCGGTGGCGCGGACCGGGAGCTCAGGTAGTCGATTAGTGCGCCGCGGAGGATATTGGATTTCTGAACCGCAAGTCAGCACTATTCCGGCCTGTTATCTCTCCCAGGCTCGAGGGTCAGGAGGCGGGAGGCTCGGGGCTCCTGGCCGCCCCCCGCCCGGTGGCTCCGGAGCAGCCACTCCCCCTGCCCACCCGCGTCCCCACCCACCGCCCCTGCCCTCCCTGGCCCTGCAGCAGGTTCCCGCTCTGTCACCCTTGGGTCCCCTCCATCAGGCTTGTGGCCCCAGTGCCGCCCTCCGCCCCCTCAGTCCCTCCTGGCCTGACTCGCACTCTGTGCCTCCCTGACTCGCTCCTCAGCCTCTGACTCGTCTCTCTCTCTCCCCTTCAGTCGCCTTCCCTGTCGCTCTCCCTGTCCCCCACTCTGTTAGCCTCTCCCATCACCCGTCCCTGTCCCTCTGCTTTTGTTTGTGTGTGCCTGTCTCTGTTCTCATGTCTCCCTGTCTCTGTCTCTCTCTCCCTGTGTGTCTCTGTGTATCCTTCTCGCTCGCTCTCTGTCTTTTCCTCTCCCTCTGGCGTTCAATCTCTCCCCTCTCTCTCTTCCTCTCTCTCTCTCTCTCTCTGTCTTTTACTCTCTCTCTTGTGTGGTCTCGGCTGGTGTCTGCAACCAGAACAAATCTCCCCCAGCCAACACCCCCTGAACAAGGAGGCCAGAGCAGCTAATGGGAAACATGTGATTCTGCCTTGCGCTTGGAGCACCGTGAAGGGAGCCTTAGTCCCAGCTCAGCCCCTGCTCCCCCCTTGCTGCATTCCCCCCACCACGCTGTCCCCTGCCTCCCAGCATCCCCCCAGCCTGTGCGGGCACAGGCGCAAGTTCCCCAGTCATTTACATTTCCGGGGGTGTCGGAGCTGGTGTTTATCAGTTGGGGAGTATCAGGCTGTGGAGGGGTTGGGAGCAGCTTTACTCCTTAGGTCGCCCCAGCCCCCAGGGCCAGGCAGACCTCATGCAGACTCCCCCCACCCACCACCACCATATGTAGGAGAACAGGGCCAAGATGAGCTGAGCTGTGGCGGCCTGGGGGGGGCAGCCAATCCACCCCCACTGGAGGGCTCTGGGGCCACCCAGATTTCCATCTTTTCCGCCCTCCTGGGCCTCTGGGGAGCTGCAGAGGTGGGGGCTCCCCAAGGGCTTGGGAGCTGCCCGGCTGCATTTCTCTGCCCACCCAACCAGGGGGGAAGGGGGGACGGATCAGAGGAGGGAGGCTCTGGCAGGTTGGAATTCTCCTCTGCCTGTGGATAAATTGTCCCTAATCCAGGCTTGGGGAGTTGTCTGGCTCCTGCAGAAAGAGAGAGAGAGAGAGAGAGAGAGAGAGAGAGAACGTCCCCTCCATCAGGCTTGTGGCCCCAGTGCCGCCCTCCGCCCCCTCAGTCCCTCCTGGCCTGACTCGCACTCTGTGCCTCCCTGACTCGCTCCTCAGCCTCTGACTCGTCTCTCTCTCTCCCCTTCAGTCGCCTTCCCTGTCGCTCTCCCTGTCCCCCACTCTGTTAGCCTCTCCCATCACCCGTCCCTGTCCCTCTGCTTTTGTTTGTGTGTGCCTGTCTCTGTTCTCATGTCTCCCTGTCTCTGTCTCTCTCTCCCTGTGTGTCTCTGTGTATCCTTCTCGCTCGCTCTCTGTCTTTTCCTCTCCCTCTGGCGTTCAATCTCTCCCCTCTCTCTCTTCCTCTCTCTCTCTCTCTCTCTGTCTTTTACTCTCTCTCTTGTGTGGTCTCGGCTGGTGTCTGCAACCAGAACAAATCTCCCCCAGCCAACACCCCCTGAACAAGGAGGCCAGAGCAGCTAATGGGAAACATGTGATTCTGCCTTGCGCTTGGAGCACCGTGAAGGGAGCCTTAGTCCCAGCTCAGCCCCTGCTCCCCCCTTGCTGCATTCCCCCCACCACGCTGTCCCCTGCCTCCCAGCATCCCCCCAGCCTGTGCGGGCACAGGCGCAAGTTCCCCAGTCATTTACATTTCCGGGGGTGTCGGAGCTGGTGTTTATCAGTTGGGGAGTATCAGGCTGTGGAGGGGTTGGGAGCAGCTTTACTCCTTAGGTCGCCCCAGCCCCCAGGGCCAGGCAGACCTCATGCAGACTCCCCCCACCCACCACCACCATATGTAGGAGAACAGGGCCAAGATGAGCTGAGCTGTGGCGGCCTGGGGGGGGCAGCCAATCCACCCCCACTGGAGGGCTCTGGGGCCACCCAGATTTCCATCTTTTCCGCCCTCCTGGGCCTCTGGGGAGCTGCAGAGGTGGGGGCTCCCCAAGGGCTTGGGAGCTGCCCGGCTGCATTTCTCTGCCCACCCAACCAGGGGGGAAGGGGGGACGGATCAGAGGAGGGAGGCTCTGGCAGGTTGGAATTCTCCTCTGCCTGTGGATAAATTGTCCCTAATCCAGGCTTGGGGAGTTGTCTGGCTCCTGCAGAAAGAGAGAGAGAGAGAGAGAGAGAGAGAGAGAGAACGCAGGAGATAGGGAGGGAGGAGGGAAGCAGGCATACAAACACAGTGACACAGACACACACCGTCTCACAAAGGGTCTCCCATGCACACACATGCGCGCGCGCACACGCACTGACAAGTTACATAAAGGCACCACACAAACACTGAGGCACCGTTTTACTGACAGGCATACCATGGCACACAGACTCACCCATGTTGACATTGACACAGACATACAATGACATGGCACAAGGACCCACTGACATACACAGATGCACAACGATGAAGTCATACAGCACACACACGCAGAGTTACACACGTGAGCACATACTGACCCACAGTGAAACAGACCCACAGGGACACTGTGACCAGTCATGCCATCACATCATGACCCTGAAAACCCAGAGAAATGCAGAGGTAGGAGGGAGGCAACACTGATCCACAGTGACACCAGCGCCCGCAGTCACAGGCCTCGAGATTGGAAGCCTGCAGGGACAGCAGAGGATCCGCCACACGCCCCACCCCTGTACACACGCCCAGAGAGTCAGAGATGGGCAGAAGCCGGTTCAGCTCCTGGCAGCAGTGAGATGCAGAGAGCAGCTGTGTGCACACACGGGCACTCACCCCCTGACCACAGCTGGGCACACCTTGTCACACATTAGGTACACACTCACACCTCTGTGTCCCCACAGGCGTGCAAACATAGGCTCAGCTGGACACACACAAAGAACTGAACAGACCCAGGTGCACACACCCACACATATAGTTGAAGACACCGAACACAAGTATCAGCTCACTCGCACATACACACACACAGTCCCATACGTGTAACACTCTTACACATATACTCGTATAGACATACAGATACACCCAGAGAAGCATACAGAAGGCTAAGTGGACCCAGGAAGCCACACACAGGTGTATTTGCCCAGACAGCTGATGCTCACAGACGTGCATCTGTACAGGCAGGATCTCTCTCTCACACACATACACACACACACACACACACACACACACACACACATTCCCAGGCAACCAAAACGTATAAGCAGTCCATGAGGCCTGGTTCCCAGAACCGCCCTCGGCTTCAGTACAGACCTCAGGGAGGCAGACATGCGCAGGAAGCCAGTGGGGGTGGGGGGTAAGGAGGGCCACGGTTATTAAAGAAAACAAGAGACATATAACCAGTCGCTGATGGAGAAGGGTAAGTGCCAGCTGCATATACACCTCTCATGAAAGTCTGCATTCACCATCGCTTTGAACAGCAACTCTCACACCTACGTTGTAAGTGAGCTCTTAGCATTTATAGTTTCCCCAGAGTGCTTCTCCCCATTCATAAGCTCTCCCCTTTTTATAGATGAGAAAACTGAGAGCCAGAGAGGTTAACTGACTTGCCCAAGATCACATAGTTGGTGAGAGTTGAGCCAAGGACCATTCTGGCTCCCAAGGCCAGGTTCTTTTCACCATAGCATGTGTGTTCATGTTCACGCGTACATGTACCTACCCGCACGACGATACTACCTGGGGTTTCACGAGATAGGCTCACACTCCCCAGTGAAATGAAGTTGGAGCCAATTTCATCCTGTGCAAGAGTGGACCCCATCTAGGATGGCCTCCTGGTCCCTCTCTCTGGCTCATCCTGTATCCATGCTTATGTCTGGGGTGCTGTTTTTGTTTCCACAGATGGGAGCTTGCCTGCCTGTCTGCCCATTGGCCTGGACCCCAGAGCCTGCCCAGCTAAGTGCGTGCAGAGGGCCCCGGCTTTGGGGCGACTCTCAGGCCGCCGAAGAGACCACTCTGGAACCACTGGCGAAGACAGGACTTTCTTGCTGAGCTGGGCCTGTCTGCACAGCCTGCTCAGGTAACAGTGTATAGGGAAGCCGGGTCTGTGCCTGGCCACCCCAGGAAGTGGGGATCAGGGGTACTTCCTTCCCAGTCCTAGCAGGGATTTCCCCCCTCCCAGCTTAGGCCAAAAAGAGGCCCTTTAGAATCAAAATATTTTAACCCAACTTACTCAGACTCCCCATTATCCAGAAAGGTGAGGTCCATGGATATACAGGCAGTTCCCTGGAGTCCTGCCTCCTAGTCTGGGGACTCTTCCCTGCACCTGGATGACCTGAGAGAACTGGGAAGGGAAAGGGGTTGTGACAGTGACCAGAACCCAGGACAGAGGTAGCGACCAGAATGCCTGATGTGTGAAGCTGACCCCACAGGACCCCTCCCTTCTAGAGTCTGTGGAAGCTGAGAGGACCTGGGTAATTCAGACATGCTAGGCTGCCCTCCTGAGATGAGATGGGGCAGGGGTGGGGGCAGGACCCATCTCCTGACTCTGGGCCCGAATTAGCCCACCCAGGCTCAAGAGCCACAGAGGCCAGGTGGGGCTGCCCTGCCCTGCAGAGGCAGCTCCCCGAACTGGCACATGAAGCCTCAAGCCTCAGGCTCCAGGAAGCTCCCTAGAGCCCAGCCTGCCTGGGGACCCCACCCAACTTCCAAAAGAGCATTCCTGGGGCCTGAGGTCTGGGGGCGGGGCCTCCTGGGATTGTAAGGGTGGGGAGGTTCAGCTATGGGAGGATGCAGAGCTGGATGTACCTGACTGTATATGCACAGGGCATCTCGTGTGCAAGGTCCTCCGGCTTGTGTGCAAGCAGACACATGCAGGACTCTGTCCGTAGGTGTGCAGGGTTCTGCACACAAGAGTAAGTGGACTGGGCTGGGGTACATTCAGAGGCTGTGTATGTGGTACCTCGGAGTGAGTGTGCAGGATTCAGAGTGTGTCCTGGGCAGGTGTGGGGAGACTGGAGTGTTGTGTGTGCCACGCTGGATGGTGTCTGTGTGCAGGGCGCTAGTGTACACTGGAGAGGTGTGTAGACAAGAATCTGAACACACTGGGGTGATATGTGAGTACAGTGAGTACAGTGGGGTGTGTACACGAAGATCCTTCCGCGTATCACCGGGGAAGCGTGTGTTCAGGGTTCCGGCTGCACACTGGGGGTGGTGTGTGCACGTGGCTCCGTTTGTGCTTTGGAGGTGGGCTGGGCAAGCCTTCAGCTGAGCTGGGCTCAGCAGTGCCCAGCCTTGTGGCCAAATTGCTGAAGTCACTTCCTTTCCAGCAGCAACTTTCCAGGAGGAGGAGTTCTTCAGACCTGGGCGGGGAGGGGGGGCGCAGAACAAGGAGCTCTCAGGGGAAGGAGGTGGGCGGTGGTGAGAGGCTGTGGGGAGGGCCTGGTGGGGCTGGAGGAGGGAAGTCCTCCAGTAGACAGAAGGAAAGACAAGGACAGGAGTCTGGAAGGGCCAAGGGCAGGAGGGGATGGGGGCGGAGCAGAGCGGGAAGCACAGTCCCTGGGTGACCTCGGAGAGAGGAAGGGAGGGCTGCCCGGCAGGGTGACCCTCAGGTTCAGCCAGAGCTGGCGCTGGTGCCCACACACCTGGCACCCAGGGCTGGGGGCTGGCAGGGGGCGGGCCTGGGGCAGACCTGCTTGCCAGGTGCCCCACTCCGGGCAGGAAGGGGGTGGACAAGGGCTACACAAAGGAGCTCTGTGTGGCTGGGGGTAGGGTGGGGTGGGGTGTGCTGTGCTGTGGTGGGGAGCCCTGATGATTCCAGGGGGTGGGGCGGGGCTTGCTCCCCTCGGGGGCGTCAGTGGCTCTAAGGGGACACCTAGTGGTGAGGGAGGGTAGTGCATGGGATGACCTAGGTGGGAGGGGTGCCGAAGCTGGGTGGGGGTAGATTAGAAGTCAAAAATTAGAACTGGTGGTTGGGACTAGGACAGTTAGAGGAAGCTTCAGGGGAGGGGGCTGACTCTCTGGACAGTGAAGAAGTTTGGTTTAGAGGAGCCCAACAAACCTAAGTGCAGACGCCAGCTCTTCCCTGTCATGGCTGTTTGTCCTTAAGGGCATTACTTAACCTCTCTGAGCCTCCATTTACATGCCAAATAAGTGACAGCTGCCATTACTTTTTTCATCCTTGTTATTTTTGTTATGATTTTGGTCTGGAGTCAGGTTGGAAGAAGATCTTCAGGTACAATTGGGTGGCTGGGAGGGGGCTGAAGATAAGGAAGTTGAGAGGGGTGATGCATAGTTCCTGAGGGGGCAGATCCTGGGAGATAAAGGCCCTGAAGGGAGGTGATGGGGGAAGTTTCACAGCAGCAGTAATAGCCCCTTTGATGCAGAGTTTTCCGTTTGAGGACATCCCTGAGCCTTCAGTCCGGGATGGGAGGGAAATGGTGTTGGGGGGGCGGGGAGGAGTATGCAGGCTAGAGAGAGGGTCATGAGGCCGGAAGTGAGAGCTGGGGCTGGCAGCCTGGCTCCCCTGGGGAGGCTGTGGGTGGGGGAGGGGAGGCTGCCTGGGGAAGGGGTGGGGTGGTCACAGCCGCAGCGGGGGGAGGGGGGGGCTGGGGACTCAAGGATGTGGGCTGGCCCTTCCCGGCACTGTGCACAGCAGGTTGGGGCCCCCAGCCCCCTTCCCTCCCAGCCAGCTGGTGTCCCCATAGGCAGGCTCAGACACACTGACCCAGAAGCAGACAGATGGACAGAAGAACCTTTTCGACTTTGTTCACAGACGTGGGATAGGTGGTGCCCTTGGGAGGGGTCCAAGAAAATGGATGCCTGGGTGTGGTGGGGAGGGGTGCCAGCTGCTTCCCTCAGATCCTGGAGGCTGCGAGAGAGAGCAGTGGACAGAGTCAGGAGGTCTGGCAGGACGATGTGCCCAAAGGTCTTCACGGGTGGGTGGAACAGAAGCAACCACTGGAGAGGAGGTTTCTCTCTTCTGCCAAGATCACACCCTCAGGCCCCAAGTGGGAGGTCTCCAGAGCAGGGAGGGTTGATGAGCCCCACCCTCAGTAAGGGAGGGATGATGGCTTCTGGTAGGCATCTCAAAGAGGGCAGCACTGTGGATCAACCGTACTGTTGGAAATCTGACCTGGGGACTCCACAGAGTCTGAGCCCCTTCACTCCTTTGTGAGTGTCTTACCCACAGCCCATCCTACAAGAGCAACAGTGAGGTTCTTGAAGCAGAGAGAGCCTAGCCTAGAAGGGGCCAGGGCACAGCCTGCCAGCAGGCGTGACAGAGAACAGAACCCTGAGTGATCGAGTAAATGGGGCAGTGAGGAACAGCTGAGGCCTGGGACCTGCAGGGACAGGGGATGTTCTGCCTGGATGAGCAACAAAGAGGCCCTCCTCATGCCATTTTGTGGTCTTGGGCAAAGTCTCTTTCCCAGTAGTTATCCTCTTCCGGTCTCAGTTTCCTCATCTATAAAATGGGAGGCGCACGAGGTGGCACTAGAACAGCATAGCCACTTGGGGAGCCGATTAAAAATGCAGATTCCCAGATGTCCCTTCAGATTTATGAGTCAGACTCCCCTGGGCTAGGGTCTGGGTATCTGCAAGGTTACATAGCTTCCCCAGGCCCAGGGTTTGGAAGCCAATGGGTTAGATGATTTTAAGGTTCCTTCCAGCCTTAAGTGAGGCCACAGCTCTAGAAGGAGCACTTTCAGGAGTGGCTGAAGGAGAGTTGCAGGAGCTGGGAGTGGAAGGAGGCTTTGGACTTGGCAGAATTAGGAATCTTGCCACTTAGCAGCTATGTGACTTCAGGCAAGTTATCCAGCTGCTCTGAGCCTGTTTCCTCTGTAACGTGAAGACAGTAAACCATGTCTCCCAGGTTCGGTGAAGATTCAGTGGGTCCTATATGTGGAGGTGCTTCATAGGTTGCAAATTGCCGCCCACCAAAGGCGAGTGGACGAGTGTCCCTGCCCACACTCTCCTGTCCCCAAGTCAGCTCTGCAGTCTTCCTGTGGAGTTAACAACCCTGGGCAGCGATCCTCCCAGTGGTCAAGGACCATTCAGCTCCCTGCTTCCCCAAACCCCAGCTCCTGGGGATCAGCCGGGGCCCTGAGTCCCCAGGCTCCCTTGGGTGTCAGACATGCCTGGATCTAAATCCCAACTCTGCCCTGACCAGCTCAGGGAGTCAGTTGGTAAATATTTATGTAGCATCCATAGCCCAGGCCCTGGGGTCAGGGGATACAACGGTAAACAAGACAGACACAGTCCTTGCCCCTGAAGAGCCCACACTTGGGGAGCAGACACACTGAACAGCCAGTCATACAAGTAATTGACTGCAGTCATGATAAATACTGTGAAGGTGAAATAAAGAGGGCTCTAAAAATATGTAGCAGGGGCCGGATGGAGGCTAGAGGTGGCATGGAGGGCGGAGAATGTCCCTTTTCACATTCTTAATCTCCTTCCCTCCTTCCACATACTACTTGGGTCCCACTTTTGGGTCTGGAGAGGAAAGAGAGAGCGCCTCAGGGGGAAAGGCAGGGCTGATTGTTCTGTGTGCCTCATTCATTCATTCATTCGTTCAGTAAATATTTTTTGAAGCACATTTGTGGGCCATGTGCTGATCCGGGGGTTGGGAGATACACACAGAAGTCAGCAGGACAGAAATCCTTGCCTTCATGGTGCTTACCACCTTCCAGCAGATGGTTTCCTCGACTGTGAAAGCAGGGATGATAATCGTATTGATCTCAGGTTTGCAGGGGGGTCAGATGAGGTAATCCATATAAAGCGCTTAGTCCAGTGTTTGGCAGCAGAGAAAGCGTCCCCAGAATATGAGCTTTTGTCGTTGTTGACTCCCTGGTATGATTGTTAAACCTCTGACCTCAGGCACTCTCCAGTTTTTCTTTGCAGCTCTTATCCCGCTAATAATTAAGTCACTTATAATAATCTGATAAGTGTTTGTCTACCCAGCCCTTGTGCAAAGTAGGCACTCCATAAATAATGAGTATATGAATGAGTGAATGCTGTCACTTCATCTCAGCCTCCATTTCCTCATCTGCAAAATGGGGTTATTAATAGCCCCTACCTCGCAGGATTGGTATGAAGAATTAAATGAAACGATGCCTGGACAGCTTCCAGCCCAGTGCCTGGCGCGCAGTAGGTGCTCACTAAACCTGAGCTGCGGTGGTCCTTTCCAGGCGCTGTCCACGCCCCGAGGCCTGGGCTCAGGCCGAAGCTGCTCCACAGCACCCCCAGCTGACAGCCAGCGACTGGCAGAGCCCCCAGGCACGGGGGCCCTCTCTCTTCCAGGTCAGCTGGGCGTGCGCTGGAGGGAGTACTGGGGGAGCTGGGGTTGGTATGTGGGGGAGACCGGGCCCCGTGGGCAGGTGGGCAGTGGTTGGGCTGTGGCCAGCAGACCACTGAGATCTCCTCTTGCCTGTCTCGCTGCCCACAGAGATCTCCAGTGTGACAGCCCAGGCGGCAGAGCCGAGGGTGAGTGGCCGGGCTTCTCCTAGAGCCCTGGGGATGGGGCAAGAAGGAAGAGGCCGTGTCCTTGATAGGACTTCCGGGCCCTCTGACAGGGGCCTGGCCCTCTCCTGACGTTTGATCCACCTTGCTGATGGGCTTCCCTCCCAAAAGCGGGTGAACTGTTCTCCCCCAGTCCTTAGTCAGAGTCTAGACAAAAGTGGGTGAGCTGTCAATAAGTGGAACTGGGGCCCATGGGGGTTCACGATGCGTGTGGTGGTTTAGGAAAAGCTGGGGGTCAACAAGGGGATGGGGCTTCGGGAGGGGACTCAGGGGAGGGGTGCAGGGGATCACTAAGGACATGGGAAGCTGATGAGGACTTAGGCGTTCAGTGAGGGACCTCCTGCCTCTGCTGCCTGGCAGGTCCTGGTCCCGGCTTCTCGCACCCTCATGTCAGCCCCGGCCCCGCCCGGCGGCCCGCGGAGGACAAGGTCAGGATGCGTGTGAAGCCCCAGGGCCTGGTGGTGACTTCCAGTGCCGTGTGCAGCTCTCCTGACTACCTCCGGGAGCCCAAGTACTACCCCGGCGGCCCCCCCACCCCCCGGCCCTTGCTTCCCGCCCGGCCCCCTGCCAGCCCACCCGACAAGGCCTTCGCCCACACCTTCTCCGAGAACCCGCGCCCACCCCCACGCCGGGACCCCAGCACCCGGCGCCCACCAGTCCTTGCCAAGGGGGACGACCCACTGCCCCCAAGGGCGGCCCGTCCTGTCTCCCAGGCCCGCTGCCCCACCCCTGCGGGAGACGGCAGCAGCTCCCGACGGCGCTGGGACAACGGGCGGGTGAACCTGCGTCCAGTGGTCCAGCTGATTGACATCATGAAGGACCTGACCCGGCTCTCCCAGGACCTGCAGCACAGCGGCGTGCACCTGGACTGCGGTGGCCTCCGGCTCAGCCGCCCACCTGCCCCGCCCCCCGGGGACCTTCAGTATAGCTTCTTCTCCTCACCCAGCCTGGCCAACAGCATCCGCAGCCCTGAGGAGCGGGCCACCCCCCATGCCAAGTCTGAGCGGTCCAGCCACCCCCTCTACGAGCCTGAGCCTGAGCCTAGGGACAGTCCCCAGCCCGGCCAAGGCCATAGTCCCGGAGCCACGGCCGCGGCCACCGGTCTGCCACCAGAGCCCGAGCCGGACGGCCCTGATTACTCAGAACTCGCTGACGCCGACATCCTGAGTGAGCTGGCCTCCCTCACTTGCCCCGAGGCCCAGCTGCTGGAGGCCCAGGCCCTCGAGCCACCGTCGCCTGAGCCAGAGCCTCAGCTCCTAGACCCCCAGCCCCGCTTCCTGGACCCGCAGGCACTAGAGCCGCTCGGGGAAGCTTTGGAGCTGCCGCCCCTGCAACCCCTTGCTGATCCTCTAGGGTTGCCGGGCCTGGCTCTACAGGCCCTAGATACCCTGCCCGACTCCCTGGAGTCGCAGCTGCTCGACCCTCAGGCACTTGACCCCCTGCCCAAGTTGCTTGACGTCCCTAGCCGCCGTCTGGAGCCCCAGCAGCCCCTGGGACCCTGCCCGCTGGCTGAGCCCTTGCGCCTGGACTTGTGCTCACCCCATGGCCCTCCTGGGCCTGAGGGTCACCCCAAATATGCCTTGCGGCGCACCGATAGGCCAAAGATCCTGTGTCGCCGACGGAAAGCCGGACGGGGACGCAAGGCAGACACTGGCCCCGAGGGCCGTCTGCTGCCCCTGCCTGTGCCCACAGGGCTGGCGGCTGCCCTGGCTGAGCCCCCGCCCCCGCCTCCACCCCCACCTCACACCCTGCCCGGCCCAGGCCCAGTCCCAGAGCTGGAGCCCGAATCCTCCCAGACCCCAGTGGTCCCTACCCGCAGAGGCAAGTGCCGGGGCGTGCGGCGCATGGTGGTGAAGATGGCCAAGATCCCCGTGTCACTGGGCCGGCGGAACAAGACCACGTACAAGGTGTCGTCTTTGAGCAGCAGCCTGAGCGTGGAGGGCAAGGAGCTGGGCCTGCGCGTGTCCACAGAGCCCACCCCACTGCTGAAGATGAAGAACAATGGGCGGAACGTGGTGGTGGTCTTCCCACCCGGCGAGATGCCCATCATTCTCAAGCGTAAGCGTGGCCGCCCTCCTAAGAACCTGCTCCTGGGCCCCGGCAAGCCCAAGGAGCCAGCGGTCGTGGCGGCCGAGGCAGCCACCGTGGCGGCAGCCACCATGGCCATGCCGGAGGTGAAGAAACGGCGGCGGCGGAAGCAGAAGCTGGCATCTCCCCAGCCGTCCTACGCAGCAGATGCCAACGACAGCAAGGCCGAGTACTCAGACGTCCTCGCCAAGCTGGCCTTCCTGAACCGCCAGAGCCAGTGCGCTGGGCGGTGCTCACCGCCCCGCTGCTGGACACCCAGTGAGCCCGAGTCAGTGCACCAGGCGCCCGACACACAGAGCATCTCCCACTTCCTGCACCGTGTGCAGGGCTTCCGACGGCGAGGTGGCAAAGCAGGCGGTTTTGGTGGCCGGGGTGGGGGCCACGCGGCCAAGGCGGCCCGATGCTCCTTCAGCGACTTCTTTGAGGGCATCGGCAAGAAAAAGAAGGTGGTGGCCGTGGCAGCCGCTGGGGTTGGGGGCCCTGGCCTCACTGAGTTGGGGCACCCACGCAAACGGGGCCGGGGGGAGGTAGACGCCGTGACTGGGAAGCCCAAACGCAAGAGGCGGTCCCGGAAGAACGGGACTCTGTTCCCAGAACAGGTGCCCAGTGGCCCAGGCTTTGGGGAGGTGGGCACTGAGTGGGCCGGGGACAAGGGTGGTGGCTGGGCCCCTCACCATGGACACCCAGGCGGGCAAGCTGGCCGAAACTGCGGGTTCCAGGGGACCGAGGCCCGGGCCTTTGCCTCCACTGGGCTAGAGAGTGGGGCTTCGGGCCGTGGCAGCTACTACAGCACAGCCACACCTGCGGGCCAGACGGAGCTCAGCCAGGAGCGCCAAAACCTCTTCACCGGCTATTTTCGCTCACTGCTCGACTCGGATGACTCCTCCGACCTCTTGGACTTTGCCCTCTCAGCCTCTCGCCCCGAGTCCAGGAAGGCATCAGGCACCTACACAGGGCCCCCCAGCAGCGCCCTGCCCGCCCAGCGGGGCCTGGCCACCTTCCCCAGCCGGGGAGCCAAGGCCAGCCCGGTGGCGGTGGGCAGCAGCGGGGCTGGGGCGGACCCCTCCTTCCAGCCTGTTCTGCCCACTCGCCAGACCTTCCCGCCGGGCCGGGCTGCGAGCTATGGGCTAACCCCCGGCACTTCAGACTGCCGGGCAGCCGAGACCTTCCCGAAGCTGGCTCCTCTGCCTTCTGCCGTGGCTCGCTCACCTACCGCACACCCGCCCACCAACACCTACCCTCCGCAGTACGGGGGCTACGGGGCTGGACAAAGTGTATTCGCACCCGCTAAGCCCTTTACGGGCCAGGACTGCGCCAACAGCAAGGACTGCAGCTTTGCCTACGGCAGTGGCAACAGCCTCCCTGCCTCACCCAGCAGCGCCCACAGCGCTGGCTACGCCCCACCGCCTACCGGTGGCCCCTGCCTGCCACCAAGCAAGGCGTCCTTCTTTAACAGCTCTGAGGGGGGCCCCTTCTCTGGTTCGGCCCCCACACCCCTGCGCTGTGACAGCCGGGCCAGCACGGTCTCACCCGGCGGCTACATGGTACCCAAGGGCACCACAGCCTCTGCCACCTCTGCCGCGTCCTCGTCGTCCTCCTCCTTCCAGCCCTCGCCTGAGAACTGTCGGCAGTTTACGGGGGCTTCTCAGTGGCCTTTCCGGCAGGGCTATGGAGGCCTGGACTGGGCCTCGGAGGCCTTCAGTCAGCTCTACAATCCTGGTTTCGACTGCCACGTCAGCGAGCCCAACGTGATCCTGGACATCTCCAACTACACGCCGCAGAAGGTGAAGCAGCAGACAGCCGTGTCCGAGACCTTCTCCGAGTCGTCCTCCGACAGCACCCAGTTCAATCAGCCCGTCGGCGGCGGCTTCCGGCGTGCCAACAGCGAGGCCTCGAGCAGCGAGGGCCAGTCGAGCCTGTCCAGCCTGGAGAAACTGATGATGGACTGGAACGAGGCATCGTCCGCCCCCGGTTACAACTGGAACCAGAGCGTCCTCTTCCAGAGCAGCTCCAAGCCAGGCCGCGGACGGCGGAAGAAGGTGGACCTGTTCGAGGCCTCACATCTGGGCTTCCCGTCAGCCGCCTCGGCCAACGCCGCGGGCTACCCATCCAAACGGAGCACCGGGCCCCGGCAGCCTCGGGGTGGACGGGGTGGCGGGGCCTGCTCAGCCAAGAAGGAGCGGGGCGGGGCAGCGGCCAAAGCCAAGTTCATCCCCAAGCCCCAGCCGGTCAACCCGCTGTTCCAGGACAGCCCAGACCTCGGCCTGGACTACTACAGCGGGGACAGCAGCATGTCACCACTGCCCTCGCAGTCGAGGGCCTTCAGCGTGGGCGAGCGAGATCCCTGTGACTTCATGGGACCCTACTCCATGAACCCGTCCACGCCATCGGACGGCACCTTCGGCCAAGGCTTCCACTGCGACTCGCCCAGCCTCGGTGCCCCTGAGCTGGATGGCAAGCATTTCCCGCCGCTGGCCCACCCGCCCACGGTGTTTGATGCTGGCCTGCAGAAGGCCTACTCCCCCACCTGCTCCCCCACCCTGGGCTTCAAGGAAGAGCTGCGGCCGCCACCCACAAAGCTGGCTGCCTGTGAGCCCCTCAAGCATGGGCTCCAGGGGGCCAGCCTGAGCCATGCAGCTGCAGCCCAGGCCCACCTGAGCTGCCGGGACCTGCCGCTGGGCCAGCCCCACTACGACTCCCCCAGCTGCAAGGGTACGGCATATTGGTACCCGCCAGGCTCGGCTGCCCGCAGCCCGCCCTATGAAGGCAAGGTGGGTTCAGGGCTGCTGGCTGACTTCCTGGGCAGGACGGAGGCCGCGTGCCTCAGTGCCCCACACCTGGCTAGCCCACCGGCCACACCTAAGGCCGACAAGGAGCCCCTGGAGATGGCCCGGCCGCCCGGCCCACCCCGTGGCCCCGCTGCAGCTGCTGCTGGCTATGGCTGCCCACTCCTTAGTGACTTAACCCTGTCCCCCGTGCCGAGGGACTCGCTGCTGCCCCTGCAGGATACCGCCTACAGGTATCCAGGCTTTATGCCGCAGGCGCATCCCGGCCTGGGTGGGGGCCCCAAGAGCGGCTTCCTGGGGCCCATGGCGGAACCTCACCCTGAGGACACATTCACCGTCACCTCCCTGTAGTGCCAACTGAAGTGCCGACTGGACCTCGAGGTTTTGTTCCTGGGTGAGTCTGAGGATGTGGGTGCAGTGGGAAGAAGCCGGGGGTGGGGTGGGGGTGGGGTGGGGGGATGAGGACATGAGAGCTTGGGCAAGGGGAAGCAGGAAGGATCTGAGGACAAGATTGGGGACCCGAGTTGGGATTCAGGGAGTCTGGCGTTAGATGTTGGGAACAGTCTTAGGGAGGAGATGGGGCCTTGGGTGGGGAACCCAGTGTGGGGCTTGGGCATTCAGGGCGTCCCATTATTGAAATGGCCGGAGGACCATAGACTGGATGGGGCCATCTAGTTCGGTTCATCAAGCGTTCATTTCCCTCATCCATGCTAGGTCGTGGGCAGGGACCACCGGCGTCCCAGGAAGCACTCACCACTTGACCTCTTGCAAGGGAGGGCGTTTGCATTGCCCTGCATGTGACAGATGGAGAAAGAAGCAGGTTGGATAATTATCCGCCGAGGCCCATCCAGGATACTGACCCTGCCTGCTTCCTTGTCTCCCTGGGAGCTTCGTTTAGTTCAGGATGCAGTCTGGCAAGGGCCAGGCTGAGGGTGTGGCCAGTATGTCCTTTTCTGGTCTCCCAGAGTACCCCAAAGGCTATTTTTCAGCAGGGGTGTTGGGATCTCCCTGTGCCTGGGGACCTGTAGCCAGCGCAGGTCCACCCCCAGGCAGGATGTTTCCCACCTAGAAAAAGCCAGTCCCTTTCCTGAAGCCAAATGCTTTTCTTAAGAATTCCATTAGGGAACTCCCTGGCAGTGCAGTGGTTAGGACTTCTCGTTTCCACTGCAGGGGGCGTGGGTTCGATCCTGGGTTGGGGAACAAAGATCCTGTGATCCTGCAAAGCCACACTGCACAGCCAAAAAAAAAAAAAAAAAATTCCGTTAAATAAGTGGCTTTGTTTTGTGTGTGGTGATTGGTGGCTTGGTTGATGTATTTGAAAGAAAAACAGGTAAGTGGGTGTTCACACAATTATCCGAATGATTAAAGGCTCCATGAGGCCAAAAACCATGTCTGCACTGCACATGCACTCCATGGATGTTAAAAATAGATCAGGTACTGTCACCTCCTTGAGTTTTCTTAAGATTTTGTGTTTAGGAAAAGGAAAATAAAAGAGGGGAAATGCCCCCAAAGTGGTAAAACGGGACAGAGTTGGAGGAATCATTTTCTTGACGAACAGCCTGCTCCAGAAATGCAGCCGTAACTGGCCCATGAGATCCCACTTTTGGAACAGACCTGTTACAAAAATTGACCCAGACGTGGTGGGTGGTGATGGCGTGGGCTGGGGGGCCTTTCTGAGCCCCTCACTCCCCCCAACCTCTGCTACTACTGCAGCCTCCTGGGAGTGCCTTTTCCTGGAGAATGAATAGCAGGGCTCCTGGAAAGCCCCGTCCCTGCTCTGGGAAGACTGTTCCCAGGGTGAGTCAGGGTCCTGAGGTCATGTCGGTGGAAACTTATTACCCCCTCTCTGCCTGACCTCAGCTCCCTTGGTGCCTGAAGATGGCAGAGGGCAGCACATGGGAGTCAAGAGGCCTGGGGAAAGACCATTCCCCAACTGGCCAACTTGCTACATGCCCTTGACCAAGCTTTTGCCCCTCGTCCACCCACCCACCCACCCCGCCTCTGTTTCCCCATCTGTTGAAGGCAGTTGACTTTGATAATCTCTTGGGCTCTTAAAACTCTGCATGGCATAGACAGTGGACCAGACTTTCTTGGGGGACAGCATATTTTTCCTCCTAATGAAACCAGACCAAGATTAAAAATGGCCTTCCGTTCCCCATGCACCTCATTGCAAGCAGCAGAGCCGCAGATCTGAAGCAGGCCAGGGAGAAGCTGCTTAGGGTTTAAAATGTCAAACTCCTGATCCTTCTCACTGGAGGGGAGATGTCTCATGGAGAATCCAGACATGTGAAATAATCCGAAAACCTTTCCTCCTGGGCTCTGGGTGGGAAAATAAACAGGTGAGGGGGCTGGGTGTTTGAGCAGGTCACGGCTCAGTGAGATACCTAATGGAACCACCCAGTGAGGCCTGAACGCAGGAGGAACTGGGATGCCATCCAGCCCCACATTCTGGCCCCGCTCCCCACTCAGAGCTGGGAGTTGACAGCACTGTCCTCAAACTGATGCATTCAGTTGTTCCAGCCAGAGACGTCTGTCCAGCACCCACTGCATGCCAGGCATTGGGGACACAGCAGTGAACACCTCAAACGAGCTCCTGGTCCTCAGGGGGCTCCCAGTTTAGCGGGAAAGACAGTAAACAGAATGACACAAAGCATTTGGTAATTATCGCTGTAGGAAGGACTGTGCAAGAGGAGAAAAGCTAGGAGGCCATGAGGGCTTGCGGCCAGCTGACCAGATGCTGAGGCTGATGCCTGAAAGATGAGGGGGCGTCAGCCAAATGGGAAGTGGGAAGAACATTCTGGGTAGAGGGAACAGCAGTGGGTAAAGCCCTGAGGCAGGAAGCGGCTCAGCTTTGAGGAGCCAATGGGAGGACAGCAACACTGAGTGAGGGGGTGAGGGGGCAGGGCCAGATCATGCAGGGCCTTGGAAGGAGTTTGAACTTTGTCCCAAGACAAATGGGGAACCACTGAAGCGTTCTCAGCTGGAATGTCGTGGGCCACAGTGGAGCAGGGCCGGTGTTGAAGGAGGGAGACCGGCTGCAGTAGCCCAGGCAAGCAGCGGTGGTGGCTTGGACCATGGTGGCGGGAGGGCTGTCCCCCTTCTTTATCCAAACACTCCCTCATCTAGGGCAAACCCCCACCCCACCCCCGCCCAAGGACTGATTACAATCATTGTGGGAGTGAAGAAGCCTTGGGGATACAGGGAAGGAGAACAGTGAGGAAAAAGAGCTCACAGAGGGAGTGTCACTCTCAACAGAGGGCTTAAGCAGGGAGGACAGTGACACACTCATTCACCAACAGGCAGTGAGCCCTTTTGACCCTTGGCACAGGGGGAGCAGTCACTGAGTTTAGCCTCACATCTTGAGCCCCTCCATGCCCGTCCCGATACCAGACACAGGGAAGACAAAGCAGACGTGGCCCCTGTCCTCAAGAGTGCCCATCCACCCCCAAAAAGCTAAAACAAGCACACAGAGAGCCTCAAACACCTGGTGGGAAGTGGCAGGGAGAAGCAAAGCTCATGCACCAGGAAGGTGGGCCATGGGGTCAGAAGTCACCTCTCTGCCCCTTTGGTGAGAAAAGGGACATACATTCGTGCCGGGCCCTTTGTGCAACACTGCCTCACTGACCCTTCACAGCAGCCTGGAAGGTGCGGGTCCTCACCCTCACCCCCCCATCAGAGAGTTGAGGAAACAGGTACAGTGCTGAACCCTGCCCAGGGGATCCATAGGTAGTAAGTGGCAGAGTCATGATTTGAACCCAGTACTGCACCCCCTCCCGGCCTGGATGCTCTGCTCCCCTCTACTCTGTGCCCCTGATTCTCCATCCTCAAAATGACGGGTTGGTTGGATGCTCACTACAACCCTTTCTGGGTCTGACATTTTAAATGGATTTTGAGGTTCTGTGAAGGAAGCTGCATCTGAGCTCGTCCTTGAAGAATAGGCAAGATTTGGACACATGGAGATGGAGACGGGGGCGGGGGGGGGGGGGGG
>NW_006786690.1:524483-531449 GCF_000442215.2 Lipotes vexillifer
GCGGGGGGGGGGGGGGGAGAAGGGCATTCCAGGCTGAGGAAACGGTGAGCCAGGGCAGGTCACATCCCAGCGTGAATTAGAAGAAGAAAGCTTGGAGGAGCCAGAGTGGGGAATGGGGCACCTGAGTGGTCTGGGAGCTGAGTTGATGGGACAGAGAGGGAAGTGGAGCCGGGGTGGGGGGGGGGTGGGGGGGGTGAGGGAGACTTGGGCCCCGCAAACATCTTCTAGTCCCTTAGATGGAATGCAGAGCCAGACAGACTGGCTCCACCTTGGGCCCTCACGGCTTAGGATCAGCCCTTCCAGACCCTGGGGAAAGGGTGGGAGGGTGGGAAGGGCCCTCCAAGGTGTTTAGGGATCTCGAGTCCCCCCTCTCCTCCCTATTCCCTCTCAGGCCTGGACCTGAGGCCAAGAGAAATGTCACAGGTCCTCCAAGGTTACACCAGCTGGGGCCTCACCGGAGCAGAAGGCGGCTTCCAAGGCCACCAACCAGCCAGGGTCAGCAGGCATGCCCGGACCTGGGCCAGGCACTGGCCGCTCTGGGCTTTGTCTCTCCATGTCTTGAAACCTCAAGAGGTCACCTGATCTTGCCTCTGGCCCTAGGCGAGAGGCCCTCATGTCAGGGGTCAGCCAGGCCTGCCCTGCCTCTCCTGGGCTCCTCTTCCCACTCTCTGGGGCTATCCTCCCTCCAATCCTATCTCTTGCCTCTCCTGCAGCCATTTTCAGGCCAGGCCTTCTTGTGCTGAGCCCTCATTTCCTGGAAATATAATCTCTCCATGAGCATGCCCTCTCACGCTCCTCCTCTCCCATCTCCCCACATCCCTGTGGACCCAGAAGAACCCAAGGGAGCAAGGCCCTGAAACTGGAGGGTGGTGGCTTGGAGCATGCCTGTGGGCACAAACAGGCCTCCTTGCAGAGCCCGGTTCCATCCCTTACCAGCTGTGTGACCTGGTGAGTCACGTCACCTCACTGCGTCTCTTGTGAGAATTAAATCAGATTACCCGTGAAGCACTTAGCCTGTCCCTGGCACACAGGAAGCATGTAATCAGTGGTTGGTAGATGGGTGAATAAAATACCTCCCCACCGACTGTGCGCGTCACACACCTCTGACCCTTTCCTCCAAGCTCAGGACTCTGTAGCCAGCACTCCTTCACCTGCTCTTCCTGCTTCCCTTCTAGCAAGGAGCTTGTATTCTAGTCTGGGTTTGGGGCCTTTGGCAGGAGGCTGTGAAATACCACCTAGTTATATGCCTTAACAGTGGGGCTGAGTCCTCCCTGGGCGGTCCAGAGACAAGGTAAGTCACAGACCCCACACCAAGGGACCTAAAGCCTGTTGGGCAACAGGACCCAGACTCCTAAATGACCCAGGTCAGCTAGAAACTCTGTCCACACACAGTTATCCACAGCAGTCCTCTCTTTCGGTACAGATAATCTGAAAGAAGATTGCCTTGTGACTTTGTAATACATCATGATTTCTCTCCCAGCAGATTTGCCCTCCTTGTCATCCTGACTTTTGCTGCCATAGTGCCCTCTGTTCGTGCTGGAGGGCAGGAGGAAGTAGGTTAATTCTGTGTTCAACCAGCATGAACCAGGCGCCTGCCCCGGGCCAGGCATTGCATCTGGTACCAAAGGTACCACTGAACAAGATGAGCAGTGTCCTGCCCTCATGGAGTTTACAGCCTTGAAACAGGTGTTCATTACAAGCCTCCATGTGGGCGTCACTCTCCAGGGGAGGGACTGAAATGCTCCCACCGGAAATGCCAGGGACCACCCTCTTGAACCACGGGCAGGGCAGACAGCAAGAGCTTCCTGCGGGGGGCCGGGTGGTGGGGGGCAGAAAATGGGTCTAGAACAAATTTGAGGCTTCGGCAGCTATAGCCCTAGCTCAGCCACCTGGGTCAGCACAGCCAATGCGTGCCAGGTCTCTGCCCCAACACCTGCCCCCGCTTCCTGAGCCCACAGCCCCCATTGTGGCTGCCGAATGTCCCTCAGCATTTTGGGATGCATGGTGTCTGGAGCAACCTCCCTCTCCCCCCCAGAATATTTACTGGATGAATTGATTAAAACATGTCTGCTCTTGTGACTTCATTGCTTAACACCTTTTGATTGCCTCCTCCCCTCACCAGCCTCCTTGCCTCCAAAATAAAGGCCCGACTTCCTAACCTGGTATTCTGGGTATTCAAGGCTGCTGCTTCAGCCCCGACCTCCTGCTCACACAGCCTCCCTTTCCAGCTCTATACTGTGGGATCGGGAGGGAGCTTTCCAGGCCCTTTCCCCAGTGTGCCCTGTGTCTTTGCTTTAGCTGTTCCCTGGCCTGGGCCGCCCTTTCTTAGTCATCATCCATCTCCCACCTGTCATTTCCTATCTTTCACTCAGACACTGCCTCCTCCAAGAAGCGTTCCAGGATCCTTCCCAGGCGCAATTAATCTCCAGCCCTTTATGCATCCATGACAGCCCTTCCCGGGAATGTTTTCCTCACCATGCCATCAGCTCCTTTAGGCTGGTTACTCATCTCTGTGCTACTCATCTCTGTGCACTGTCCCTGTCTCCCCAGTGTCTCATCATGCCGGGGACACTTCAAGGGTCAGGATTTTTTTTTTTCCTGGAGTCAAAGAAGGGCACGTAGACTAGGGAGAATTGTGAGAGAAAAGGCTAGGCATCGGGCAACGGGGCATGAGCTGGTTTCTCTCAACCCTACTGTTATCAGATGCGCTCCTAAGGATGAGGCAGGGGAGGGGTGTGTAAATAAACCAGTTCCGACTCAGGCTAACTGGGCTTTTGGAGTTCTGTAAATTCAGTGCCTTCCAGTTTACAGAGAGGAAGAGGGACTCGCCCAAAGACACAGAGCCACCCAGGCAGGGAAGCCCGGAAAGGTAGAGCCAGGAAGGTCCCTCGGGGATCACCCAGTTCCATGTTCTCGCCACTTCCTCAGCCTCCGCTCAGTTGCATGCCCAACACATACCCAGATGTGGGACAGATGCCTGTCCTTATATAGGCATCTCCAATCAGGAGGGTGGAGAGTGTGGGTGTTCGGGTGGGGGCGTGTATAGCCTTCCTCCCAGGACAGGTAAGGAGCGTGAGGCTCTGAGAGGTGAGAGATACGCACAAGGTCACACAAGCTTGGTGGGCGACCATGGATGTAAGCCCCACTTGGTCCCACTAGCACCCCTCTCTATGCCCCTCAGTGGGGGAGGCAGGAGAAGATCTCTAAGGAGGGGATGACTGGCAGAGCTAGAGTTTAAGGAATGCCTCTAGTCACTGGTGGACAGATTTTGAAAAACTTCCCTGGAGTGAAGAGGAGAGCCACACACCCACCCACATGCCACAGCCTATCCATCCGCAATTGGAAGCTTCATCTCTGAGCACTGCCTCAGAGAACTCTGGGTCCAGAGGGTACCTCCATCTGTCAGGTGTGGTCTGGGCCTCAGGGAAGCAGTATCCTCTCCACATTTAAGGGGCTCAAAAGCCTGACTTTGCCTGAAGACATCAGAGGGCTGGATCAGCCTCCCTGGGCAGCTGTGATTTGTCGCTGACCCCTTGTCTTTGGTGCTCTTATCTCAGTGCCTGAAGATCTCTGCCATTCCCTGTTCAACCCCCTTATTTTACATAGAAACTGAAGCCCAGAGAGGGAAAGGACTTGCCCTAGGTCACACAGCATATCCATCTCTCAAATCCTCATGCACTCTTTGCCTTCTGCTCCACTGCCTTGTTTGATGTTGAGACCCCTTTCTGGAGGGTAGAGACTAGAAGGTGGGGTTAGACCTTAGCGCACGGCCTGGCAGTTAGTGGCTATGAATACATGTCTGCTGGTTGCTTGAATGAATGCTCCTTCTGCCAGGGAGAGCAGCTCTCTTTGGACAACCTGATTTATATGTGATCTGCAGCATTTTAAATCCCTGCTCAGCTCTCCCTTGGCACCCCCAGCGCCAGCGCCCACTGACAGGCAGAGACCACTTAAAGCCCTGGCCTCACAGATGGTAAAACTACTGCAGCATGAGACTCTGGAACGTGCAGTCCTTCATTATGGAGGCACTAAAAGGTTAAGTCTCGTGAACAATGGCTGGTGTCCTGGGGCGCCAGCCACATGCTGGCATGGGGGATACGGAGGTACCCCACGCAGGTCTCTGCCCAGGAGGAGCACGGGGAAGGGAATGATAAGTGCCCCAGTAGCTATGGTAACAGGGCGGTCTGAGGAGGCGTCCGGAGATGTGCAACACCTGACCTGGACCTTGACTCGCCGATTGGACTTAGACCGGTCACGGCTCTTTCGTTCAGTCGGCACACCTTGTTGACCCCAGCATGTGCTGGGCGCCGGGCTCAGCGGTGTGTTGAAGAGCCACAGTCCCTCTCACCAAAGCTGGGTGAGGTTCCCCCGCTGTGCTCCCCGAGTCCCCCAGGGCTCCTTTTGACACACCCCCATCTCCCTGCGTGTGATCGCCTGGTTTGGGGTCCGCTTTGCTTCCCTCTGTGCTCTGTGAGCCCCTCAAGGGCAGGGGCCAGATCCGTCTTGCTCTCTGCTTTGTCTCCAGTGCCCAGCACTGGGCCACCTGGCCCGGCAGCACTGCCTCTGTTCCGTGGCGAGTTGAACCTGGTGAAGTCAGGGTTCTGCATGGCCATAGCATTCTGCTTTCTCCCTGGCTCAGGAACCTCTGGCTCTGATTCTCTCCCCATCCCCCACCCCCCCCACCATCCCCCCAGATTCTGGCCAAGTCATGAAAGCTGGGGAGGGCGGTGTGAGGAGGAAGGTGAGACAGCGGTGGCTTAGCAGAGGGTGAGAAAGCCTCCCTGCTGCCTGGCCGCGGGCACCACGGGAATGGTTCTGGCAGGAGCTGCCTGCTGGGCTGAGATCACCATGGAGACCTGGCTTGGAGAGGGTCACTGGCAGTGGCTAAGGGCTGGAGGGGGCGGGGGTGACAGGGATTTGTGCAGAGGCTCCCAGCCTGCCCCGGGGCCCTTAAGGGGAGCAGGGAAGGCTGGGGTTCAGCACAGTTAGCTTGCTAAGTATTTTGGAGCTGCCCGTCCTAAATCTCCCCCTCACTTGTCACTCCAATACACCATATCTGTCACCCCAACAGAGGTTCCTTAGCTTGGCAGCTGTTCTTCAACTGCAGTAAAGCTGTCCTACAGATAGATGCCCCCAGCCCTCCAGCTGAATCTGTCCCCCCACCCTGTTTATCACCCTAACTGGAGAACTGACACGCACCCCAACTGTATCCCCTGCCCCAATCACCCCAGTTGCAATACAGCTTTTCTCCCCATCACCCCAGTTGTAAGACAGCTGTCGCCCTAACAAGCACACCTCTTACCCCTATGGCTAATATTCCATCCTCCCCTCACCAGCAGGAGACCTGAGAGCTTAACAAAGATGCAGCTCCTACCCTCCCCCTCATGCCTCTGCATGCCACCTGGTCTGAGGCACCAGGATGGGGTGCTGTCCCACCTCCCAGGAGCCCACCTGGCTCCCTGAGGGGAGTCCTGGCAAATCCAGCCTCGGGACAAAAGTCTTCCCGGGGGCTGACTGCCCAGCAGACAGCAGCCAAGGCTGAGCAGAATTTAAATGTGGCCCCGTTGGAAAGGGAAGCCAAGAAAGAGGACAAGAGAGGGAAGGCTTTCTGTGGCCTCCTGGTTCCTGCAGTGGTGGGGGAGGGTGGATGGCTTGCTGAGGAGTCTCAGAAGGTGGTTTTAGGACCCCTATGCCTGCCCCTTAATTTTGGTGGGTTGGTCACTCACCCGATGTAGGAGACATGAATTTCAGGGCTCTGAGAAGAGGACAGAGCTCTAAAAGAGCCAGGCTAACGACTGGAGGTCTTGAGAATAACTGAGCCCACCCCTTTCCCACTGGGCATCTTCCCACTCACCCCAGCAAAGCTAGGGGTCTGGATAGGGAGTCAGGTCCCCAGAGCCCTGCAAACATAATTAGGACCGACTCTCTAGGGAAAGGGGGTACTTGAGATCTCTATTGTCTGGTGATTGTAGGGACTGGGGACTCGAGATTTTCTGAGCTTCAGGAAGGCGGGGTGCAGCCAAACACAGATGGCATTGTGTTGGGCAATTTCTTTATTCAGACAGACTTCCTCATCACCTCACCCCTCTAAGGAACAGAATGACATTGATAGGGAATGGGGAGAAGGTTGGATTTGGAAGAAATTAAAGCGCTGGTTCACACCTGTGCTGTGCTAAGGCCCTGGCTTCGCATTATGTCATTCCTCAGAACAGCCTAGGTAGGAGGAATTACTACACGAACTGTTACATGAGGAAGCCGAGGCTTGGGGAGCCTAGCTGGCCCAGGCCCCATGAAGATGATGACTAGTACTAATTAGAATCATTTATGACACATTTATGGACCAGGCTTAATCTGCCTCAAACCACTGAACCTTCCCAACAGATTTACGGGATAGTTCTGTTATCCCCTTTTTACAGATGAGTAAACTGAGGCTCACAAAGATTCACTGACTTGCCCAAGGTCACAGAGCTATTAAATGGTGGTGCTAGCCTTTGAATTCAGCTGTGTCTGACTCAGGAGCTCAAGTTCTGAACAGATTGCACTGCCTGGAATCCCGGTTCCTCATCCAGCACATCCTTTACCTCTCAGTGGTGTGGGCCTTGGACACACACCTATTTTACGGATGGGGGAAGTGAGCTCAGAGCAGACCAGAAGCAGTCCGGAGGCTCATGGATGGGGCCACTTGGAATTTTCTGGGAGAAGGAACAATGCAGTTCCCTTCTCTCAGAATCCTGGTAGGAACCAGGTGGAGGTTCCGCTTTTAGCCTCCCTGTTCCCGGAGCTCAGGGTCTGTCCCTGCCGCTGACTTCTGCCTCTTCTCTTGTGTTTCTCTGCAGCTTTCAGAAAACCAACGCCAAGACCCCTCCCAGCGTCCACATGGTCCTCCGGCAGGCGCCTGCCCCTCTGCCTCCCGCCCCCCCTCCCCCGCACCCCCTGCAGCCCCCTCGCCCCCCCCACCCCTCCCTG
>NW_006786690.1:531464-532880 GCF_000442215.2 Lipotes vexillifer
GACTCGAGATTTTCTGAGCTTCAGGAAGGCGGGGTGCAGCCAAACACAGATGGCATTGTGTTGGGCAATTTCTTTATTCAGACAGACTTCCTCATCACCTCACCCCTCTAAGGAACAGAATGACATTGATAGGGAATGGGGAGAAGGTTGGATTTGGAAGAAATTAAAGCGCTGGTTCACACCTGTGCTGTGCTAAGGCCCTGGCTTCGCATTATGTCATTCCTCAGAACAGCCTAGGTAGGAGGAATTACTACACGAACTGTTACATGAGGAAGCCGAGGCTTGGGGAGCCTAGCTGGCCCAGGCCCCATGAAGATGATGACTAGTACTAATTAGAATCATTTATGACACATTTATGGACCAGGCTTAATCTGCCTCAAACCACTGAACCTTCCCAACAGATTTACGGGATAGTTCTGTTATCCCCTTTTTACAGATGAGTAAACTGAGGCTCACAAAGATTCACTGACTTGCCCAAGGTCACAGAGCTATTAAATGGTGGTGCTAGCCTTTGAATTCAGCTGTGTCTGACTCAGGAGCTCAAGTTCTGAACAGATTGCACTGCCTGGAATCCCGGTTCCTCATCCAGCACATCCTTTACCTCTCAGTGGTGTGGGCCTTGGACACACACCTATTTTACGGATGGGGGAAGTGAGCTCAGAGCAGACCAGAAGCAGTCCGGAGGCTCATGGATGGGGCCACTTGGAATTTTCTGGGAGAAGGAACAATGCAGTTCCCTTCTCTCAGAATCCTGGTAGGAACCAGGTGGAGGTTCCGCTTTTAGCCTCCCTGTTCCCGGAGCTCAGGGTCTGTCCCTGCCGCTGACTTCTGCCTCTTCTCTTGTGTTTCTCTGCAGCTTTCAGAAAACCAACGCCAAGACCCCTCCCAGCGTCCACATGGTCCTCCGGCAGGCGCCTGCCCCTCTGCCTCCCGCCCCACCTCCCCTGCACCCCCTGCAGCCCCATCGCCCCCCCCACCCCTCCCTGCCCATCTCCTCCACGCAGAAGCCGAAGGTGAGCCCTTTCTGCACAAAACCAGCAATTGTAAATACTTTTTAAAAATGTACAAAACTTAAAAACAAAACACAGTTTTAGAAAAAGACAAAAAAAAAGAGAGAGAGAGAGAGAGAGAGAACGCGAGCGTGTGCAAGAGGTTGCGAGCGGGGCCTCAAGGTGTCCAGAGCCCCTGCAAGTATGCACTGAGAAATTTATCTACAGGTCGTTTGACAAAAATGAACAATATCCTATTTATTGTATATACTGTTTTATTATAAATTGTGGATTGTATATTGCATTCTGTAAACCTGCTGTGGTCCCGTGGTGTGCAAATTCGCATGGTGGGGGGGAGGGGGAAGAACCTCTTGCGGGAGCTTTTTTTTTTTTTTTTTTTTTTTTTTTTTTTTTTTTTTTTTTGTTT
>NW_006786690.1:532890-540229 GCF_000442215.2 Lipotes vexillifer
TTATTTTTCACTCTTTTGGGTTTTTTCTTCTGTTGTTGTTGTTGTTTTCTGTTGGCAGGACACACCCAAAGATCCAAGTTTGTATTAAAAAGAAATGAAAAAAAGCAAAAAAAAAAAAAAACAAAAACAAAAAAAACAACCTCGTGTCTTGTGAAAAGGGGGGAGTGAGGGGGGACAGAGTGGAAGGGATGTGACAGCTGGGGATCGTCACCAGCCACTGGGTCCCCAGAGGAGCTGAAATCCCTTCATGTGTTCCCTCCCTCAGAGCTCTCCCTTCTGCCTGAGATCTGAGTCACCTTTGCATCTGGGCCCCTCCCTTTACACCCCAGGCCCTGGGTCTCCCCTGCCTCTGGGCTCCCCAGACTGCCCCCTGGGGTTTCCTGGCCCCTGGTCCATGCATTCTGTCCCAGGTCCAAGGAGTCTGCCTCTTAGAGCTTTCTTTTGCCCTAGGTCCTGGGTCTCCCATGATTCTGAGACCCCTGTTCTCCCCCAAGTCCTTGGTTTCCTCTCCCTGAGGAACCCCCATTATAAATCCGGTCTTGGGTCTCCCCTGCTCCTAGACCCCCTTACTCCATCCTCAGTCCCAGGTCTCTGACTCCAGCCCCTTCATTTGTCCTGTGTCCCCTCAGCCTTTGGCCCCCACCGTTGTACTCTGGTTCAGGATACCTGTCTTTCAGACAGTCAATCAATCCTGAGCGCAAGAACCCTTGTGGGACACCCCCCTTTCCCACAAAGACTGGAGTATCCCCTGTTTGTGTCTCCCATCTACCCCAGGGTCTGGGTCTCCTTTGTCTCCAGGCCCCCCTCTATTTTATCCCAACACACCTGCCTCTGCCTATGCAGACTCCAGGGTTTGACTAGGCCAAACCCATCTACCTTCTCCTTTCTTTCCACTCTGAACCCCAAATGCCGGGTCTATATTTCCTCCCAGCTTTTGTAAACTTTGGAAAAAGAAAACTCCTAATCCTGTGCCTATTTCTGGTGGAGCTGGCAGGACCGAACTGTATCACACCCCCTGACCTTGGGGAGCTCTTGGCTGCCCTTGACCAAATAAGCCCACTTTGGGCTGCCTGGTCCTTAGCAAGCAGCTTTTCCCATAGACCCAGTTTATGTTAAAGCTCTGCTCTATGTCCCTCCCTGCTGAAGCTCAAGGAGACCCCAAGGGACAGCTCCGCACCACCTGCCCCCCTACCTGACCCTACCGGCAAGGCCCAGGCCTTGGGAGGGTCAGAGGAACCCTCCACCTGAGGCAGGAGACAGACCCCCCACCTTCTGGGCACCCCTGTCTGAAAGAGGACGCTGGAGGGTTCAGACAGGGGCAGGTAACAGTCCTTAAAACTGCATTCTCTGTGCTGGATGTGAAGGTTCAGCCTCCCACCAAGCCCCCTCTGTGCAGCCCCAGGAGTCAGCTGAAGACGCCGTTGTTCCCAGCCTCCCGCGCGGTGAGGGCGGAGGCATCCACTGCACTCAAGCTGCAGCCGGGCTGGGGCTGGGAGTCGGGGCAGGGGCAGTAAGACCCGGCGAGGGTTTCCTGGAGGCCAATACCAGGGTGCGAGGCAGAAGAATGAGGGAGTTCCCAGAGGAGGAAAGAGCAGGGCGGGGGGTGGAAGCCACACGTGGCTATAGGTCTGTTTGGAGTAGACACTGTGTGTGTGTTTGGGGAGGGGAGAGGGCTTTGGAAAGGTCACCCCTGGGCAGGGGGGAGGCTGGTTGGACAGGGGTGGGTGGCTTCAAAGGCACCAGTGGGAGAGGCTAGGAGAAGTTTGTTTTCAGCCCCAAGAATCGCCCGCAGGGAGAAAATGAGTGTGCTCAGCGGCTGCTGAGGAAGCGGAAGAGATCAGGGAAGGCTGTCCAGGTGGGGCCGGCTGGGTAGAGGGTGGGGCCCGGTGAGGGGGTTGAGGGCTGGGAGATGGAGGTGCAGTGGGGAAGGGGTAGTGGGGGGATTATTCCGTGGAAGGGATTGTTGCAGCTCTGCAAGATGGGGAGGAGGGACAGTGAAGGCTTGTGTGCCCAGGAATTGGGGTGGGGGTGGAGAGGGGTGACCCAGGAAGGAAATGGGAGTTTAGGGAGGAAATTATAGCCCAGCAAGGGGGCTCTGTAACTTGAAGAGGGCTTTGTAGGAGGGGTGGGGATTCACTGAAAAGAGAGGGGCACCTGGAGAGGGATGGAACCCAGAGAAGGCCTTGTGGTTTCCGGGATGGGAGGGAGGCTTGGTGAGAACTGGGGCTCCTTGAAAGGTTAAGGGAGGGCTCCTGGAGAGAATGGAGCTCAGGAAGGGGAGGGGTCTCAGTCTAGGGTCTGTGGCTTAGTCTGGGCTGAAGGAGGGCCGAGGTGTATTTGGAGAGCAGGCTCAGGGACATCTGCCATGGCCAAAGGCCCAGCCTTTGGGATGGAAGCTTCTTTTGGCCCTTGGGCCCTGGGGCTTCTGGGGGGAAGGGCTTTCGCAGCCACAATCCCACACCTGATCCCGGAATACATCAAGGCAACGTGGCTCCTAGATATCTGGGTTTTGCCGCCATCTATTAAACGCTTCCCTGAGGTTTTTATTCCTCAAGACAATCCTTGAGGTAGAGAAAAATATTCACCTCATTTAGAGATGGGAAAAACAGGTTCAGAGACACGGAGTAAGTGACCTGTCCAAGCTCCCACAGGAGGTGGCAGAAGTAGGTTGGCCTGGAGTCTGGCTCTGAGCCCTTACTTTTTCATAACAATTTAAAGGAAAAAAAATCTTGCTTATAAAATTCATCCCCAAATTCATCTATTCTATAATAAAATGTTTAAATGATAGAAATAAGAGTAAGAGATAATTATATAACGTTATGTACTAGTTACTATTCTAGACCATATATATAAACTCATTCCATCCCCACAACAATCCCATGAGGCTTTACTGTAATGATTATCATTCCCATTTTACAGACTCGAGTGCAGAGAGGTAATTTACAAAGACCACTCAGTGAGTAAACAATGACACCAGGGTTGAAACCCAAGCAATCTCCTTCAGGAGTCTGCTTCACTATACTGTTCAAGGTGAAAACCCACTCTACCCCCATTCCTGGTAACAATCCTGTGTCAACATTTTCGAGTCCATCCATCTAGATCAGTGGTTCTCAATCCGGAGATTTTATTGGTCTGGGTGGGGCCTGGGCATGGGGATTTTTAAAAGCTCCTCAGGTGGTTCTAATGTGCAGCCAAAGTTGAGAACCTCTAATCTAGCTATTGTGCTGAGTGCGTACAAGCAGCCACCTGTGTGCACACACCTATATTTAATGAGTTGTCCTAGGTGTGCATAAGATGCTTTTTCGTGTGTACACTGTGGTATCCATCAGTGTTTATCACTGAGTGGCTGGTTGTAAATTACCATGGGTTCTTCTCAGTGACTGTTAGAGACACTGTGTGAACACATTAATTCAGCTGATATTTCTTAAGCATCTATAAGATCCCAAGCATTGTCCCAGGCACCTGGGGATACACCAGTGAACAAGACAAATGGAGTCCCTGCCTTTGTGTGTATGGTCTGATAGTACTGACAAATTTGGTCTTATGTCTTTCCCTGTGGGTGGCAGGGGTTGGGAACCCCTCAGGGGTTGCTAAGGGGTGAATGGCTGGCTGGAAGGGCTTAGGAAGGTGAGACTGGCTGGTTGGCTGTGTGCAGGGTGGATCTTCTGGCCCTGTGTGCAGATGTGTTTGAGAGAGGGAGACCCAGGGCATGTTTCCGGGCTTGAATGAGTGTGGCTGACTATGTGGCATGTGTATAAAGGTGTGCATGATCTGGGCCAGTGAAAGTGTGGACAACAGTGTGTGTGTGTAGGAGGGGGTGATGGGGGAGGGCTGCGTGCAAAGTAGGCACCAGCCTAGAACAGCACACAGATGGTGGCACATGCACACTCAAGCGCACACACACAGCCAGCTGCTGCAAAGAGGAGGCTGGGTTCCAGTCCCAGGGCACAAACTCCCAGGGCCAAGAGAATTCTGCTTTGGGTGTGTGGAGGAGGCACAGCTGGGGCTGGAAACTCTAGAGTGGGAGGAAGGGAGGGAGAGACAGGGAGGGAGGCTGGGGAGCCACATCCTTGATCTCTGGTCTGTTTCAGCAGTTCCGGACTTAGTGCTCTGGGTCTCTCTGTGACTCTGGGTCTCCCTCTCTCTAATGTCTGGATCTTGGATCTGTTTCTCTCTTCTGGGTCTTGGGCTCTGAGGCTGATCACATGACTCTGGGTCACCACCTCTCCAGCCTACTTGGCTCTCTGTGTCCCCTTCCAAGTCTGTCTGTCTCTGCCTCTATGTCCGCCTCTGTCTCCGTGTCCTTCCTTGTCCTTGCCAGGTGGGAGGAAGGGGCCCAGTGCTCAGGGAGCAGGTGTCAGCTCACTCAGGCAGCAGGGAGTGAAGTTGAGAAGGGCACAGAGCCAGGAGCCCCTGGACACACAACCACACTCCAGGACACATACTCAGGGAGCTCACAGCAACACACGGTGTCATACATGGAGAGATGGGTCCTCGGGGACATACACACAGGTACACAATTCAACACACAGCTGCACCCCACACACACGGATGCCAAACACCGAGGGTCACATGCAAAGAAATCACACACACACACTGACAAATACTCATCTAGGCACACCGGGATACACAGTCACAGGCACCCGGGGCATTCTTCCAGAGGAAAACCCAGGGCCATGGGCACGCACACGGACACAACCGTACACACACCCTAAGAAACATACAGACACACAGGCACAAAGATAGGAGACACAATCACACACTGAAACACAAATATACAGAGGCACAGGCACACTCAGTTCCATCACGGCAGCCACACTCAGAGCCACATACAATCAGGAGTAAGGAGGCAAATGAGCACAGACAGGCAAATAGCCTCAAGGACAACCAGAGACAGAGGCACAACAGGCACACTGAGGGACACACCCAGGCACAGGAAGAACATCCTCAGGTACACCCCCCCTCGGTGCTCACTCTGGAGCACCTGGGGACACGCCCACAGGCGGCGGGAGCGGGGCCCGGGCGGCCCAGCGCACCTGGCGCCCTCGGCTCGCCCCCAGGCGGCCCCAGGCGCCCCGAGTGTGCGTGCCCGCGCGTGCGTACCCGTGCGAGCGTGCCCGCCCGGCGCGCGCCGCCACCTGTGGGAGGAGAGGTGCGCGCTGCGCCCGGGGCTGCCTGGCCGGCTCGGCGCTGGGGGAGCGGTTGCCATGGTGCGCAGAGCGCGGCCGCATACTAATGGGGCGGCCACTGGCGCTGCCCCCTGTCCGCTCCGCTCCCTCCTCCCACGCCTTCCTCCAGCTCAGCCCGAGTCGCCCCGGCCCGCGGCTTGGCCCGCGCACCCGACTCAGAGGGCGAGAGCCTCCCCCCGCTCCCCCATGCCGGCCTGGGGCCTGGGGCGGTCGGGAAGCCCGGGGCTGCGGGACCCCCGGAGGAGGCCAGGTGAAAGGCTGTGCGGGGAGAGGGCCTGGGGCGCTGCCCGGCCTGGGCACGGGCACCAAACGGGCACGGCAGCTGGGAGCGCAGGTGCTGTCTTGGAAACCGGGGTGGCAATCCTGGGAGGGGAGAAAATAAAGGGGGAATTTAACCCTTTTGTTGCCAGAGGTCCCTCCAGCCAGTCTTCGCCAGGCTTGGCTGGGGAGAGTGAGGGGACTTGACCAATCACTAATACAGTCTACACCCCTCACTTTCCATCTGCTTCCAGCATCTCTCCAGTTCTGGCTTGGCCTATGGTGTGTGGGGGGGGGCGGGGGGGAATCAGTTACCATCACTCCAGTTCTGCTCGTCTGACTGGTGAGGTGGGGCTGTGGAGGAGTGTGCTGAGGACTGAGGGCAGGGGGGCATTGGCACCAGAAGGGTTACAACTCCCCATACCTTAATCCCAGTCCCTGAGCCCCCCTTTCACACAGCCTTGACCCCCTACCTACTCAGGCCCACTGTTTTAATTGGCATGGAGGGGCGTAGTGGTATTCTAGGGTTGGGGGAGCCAGCAGAGGGTTTGCAGGTAGAGGCAGTGGGTGGGGGGGGGTTAATGGGGGGGAGCCAGGCGGTTGCCTAGCAACCCCACAGCTGTCTGTTGACCTAGAAGAAGCTGGCTGTCTTGACACAGCTGGTGTTTACATGTAACCGAGGCTCTGGCTTACCCGCTTGCTTGGAGGAAAGCTGAGGCAGTGCCCTGGTGGCAGCCTGGCCCCAGCCCCTGGCTGTGGTGGGCTTCGTGCCTGGTGCCTGCCTGCCCTCTTTGCTTCAGCTCCTACCTCAAGTCCAACTGGAGAGAGAGTGGGAGGGCAGAGCGCAGAGCTGGAGGCTTTGGGGCTGGGGACAGTTGATAACACACACACACACACAAAGCCCAAGGCCTTCAACATAGAAATGGTGGGAGACTAAGAAAGGGTTGGGGGAGTTCCCTGGTGGCCTAGTGGTTAGGGTTCTGGGCTTTCACTGCCGTGGCCCAGGTTCAATCCCTGGTGGGGTAAATGAGATCCTGCAAGCTGTGTGGCATGGCCGAAAAAATAAAATTCCTTGAGAAAGGGCTGAGGGATGAGGGTGCCCAGTTTGTGCACAGATTTCAACCCACACAGACAACTCCAGCATTTGCAGGGACACATGGACACAGAGACCCACGAAATCAAACTGATTTGGCACACACACAGGCACAGAGATGCCCATTGACAAATAGGCACACACACAGGCACAGAGATGCCCATTGACATAATGACATCCAGGTAGACACACAGAAGTGCAGTAATCAAGTGATTGAAACCCCAACACACAGACATACGCACAGACCTCTTGATACAGAGGACAAACAGGCACTGACCATCTGATAAGAGACACACACTCCAGAACACTGACACACCAAAATCCCCATGTGGTAACACCAGCAGCTATCATACTAACGCAGTTCATTCCAGCTAGAGTTTGCAGGTCTGCATTATGCAAGAAACCCAGCCTCACATATGGAGTCACCCACACGCACACTGAGAAACACACAACTCCCCAAACTTTTATTGATTGCCCACAATGCTTAAGGCAGGCAGTTGCTGACAGCACAGATGTAAGCAAAGACACACCCAGGAGCCCAACATGTGAAGAGACACAAGTCCCTGAAGGACCATGGGCCCTGACATGTCCCACCCGCACCCACACAAATACCCGTAGCACAAACACATGCCGGCCTAGGGTGTGAGCGGAGACTCCTCCCTGCCCACAAGCCCTGAGGAGCAGCAGATGTGCCTTGAGGTCAGAGGGCCCTAGTGGCTTCAGTACCAGCTCCAGATGAACCCATACAGCCTGGGCTGTACCCTCAGCACTAGGGAGGAAACAGCACCAGCTCTTTCCC
>NW_006786690.1:540239-553706 GCF_000442215.2 Lipotes vexillifer
ACAGCACCAGCGCTTTCCCTGGGAGCCCTCAGACTGAGGGGAAAGATACAGCCCATCCCCAGGAGGCCCTGTCTGAAGCTCTGTCCTCCCCAGTCCCTGCCTGGACTGACAGAAGAGGCACTGTCCTGCCCAGATGAGGTCCGGTCTGACGGAGGCCGTATCTCCCTCCCAGGCAGCTCTGGACACTGCAGACGGACACATATACACACACACCAGCATGTGGCAGCTCCTGGGGGGTTCTGGAGGGCTTCCTGACAGAGGTGAGCTTGGGGTCTGGTTTTGGAGCCCAGGAGGAAAGGGGGAGGGAGTGTGCTGAGGAGGGCCTCCTTATCTTACCCCACACCCGCCCCTCCCCCAGCAGCTCCTCCTCCCGCCAGGGCCCAAGGGGCCTGCTGGGGCCCCACAGCCCTGTCAGCCCAAGCAGCGAGCAGGAGAGCGGGTATTTTTAGCTTCTCTGCCACTGACATTTCGCAGCAGGCGACCTGGGGTGAAGCTGAGTGAGTGCTGAAGGCTGGGAGAAGCCGCCAGCGCCTTCCCGCCCCCGTTGCACATGCACACACAACTGTGCACGCACACAGCCACGTCCCCCAACACTCGCAATGCTCACCTAAGGGGCACAGCTTCAGGTACACAGTTATGTGCGGATCTAGACACACACACATGCACCTGTGCACACACTTGGTCCACGTGCCACTTACACCTAAAACCTCACACACCCGGACAACACGAAATGTACCTGTTCACACACCCAGATACACGCACACACAATTCAGACATATAACACACTTCCCACACCTAGCCAAGCGTGCACACGCTCGCTCATCATTCAGTTGAGAAGTATGATTCAGTGCCTACTGTGTGTTGGCCACTATTCTAGACACAAAGGGTATCGTGAACATACAGACCAAAATTCCAGCCCTCATAGAGTTTACATCCTGGGGGGCGGGGCGGGGGGGAACGTTTGACCATAAACAAAAAGTAAAGTATTGCTTCAAGAACCACCCATTTAACCCAATCCCCCCAAATACACAACCACACGTGTGAACAGCCCCCTGACAGTCACTGTCCCACAAATATACAAAACTGCACACACCACCCATAGTCAGGACTCATACAGACAACTCCACCTTGTCCCTCAAAACAATCACAGGCGTGTACACAGCTGTGCACATATGCAGTTATACACTTCACGTGTAAATACTCATGCAATCAAACACACGATACACACGCACAAATCCAACCACACACACACTGTGCCTAGCTATATAATTTACTTACCTCCGTACACAGAATATAGCCTCTACAAAAGCATGTAAGTGCAGGTTCACACACAGCCCTCTACGTGCCCGTGTGCACACACACACACATGCTCACAACTATCCCCTCAGGGTAAAATTCCTCTCCCTGCCTATAGCAGACACACACATGCACACATTCCCACAATCCTCCCCCCACCCAGTGAAGTCCAGGCCTGTTTGCCTATGTTCACAGATGTACACACAGAGCCCTATCACACAACTTCACATACACACCTAACCCGCAAGCTCCAAAGAGGCCACACACCCAGGTTCATGCCCATCCTCCCACCCCCAGCCCCTTCCCTCTTTTCTCAAGGTGAGTGTGGTCACTGCACACCATACGGGCACCCAAAATTCTGCCCCCAAGATTCCAACCCTGCTGACCCCAGGCATTGGGGGTTGAGGCCAGGCGCTAGAGAAACCCAGCAAGGGGCAGGACTCCCTCTGAGCTCAGAGTTTGCCCCCGGTGCCCAGACTGGAGGTGGAGCCTGGAGAGTCTATGCTTCTCAGGGGCGCCACCAGGCCCCTCCTCGCTTTGCTCTCCTTCCCTCCTCCCTCTCTTCTTGAGTTCCGTTCCTTCTCTTTCTCTATCTCCCCATCCCATCGCCACCTCCCCAGTAGCCCTTGGCCCAGAACCAAACTCTCCTTTTCTCTTCCAGGTTCTGCTGCCCTAGAGGGTGTTGGAGCCCTTGTGATAAACAGATGGACTTATCAAGCACACAAACACATCACTTGGGACAAAAAAGAAAAAGAAAAGAAAAGCAAAAGCCAGAGGTCATTGTCGTATCATGAAGAACTGGGAGGGAGAAACAGCTCACTGGGCCACGGGAAGGCTAGGAGAGGACAGACTGGGCCACGGGCCAGTGGGCACAGCAGACACAGCTAGGGGAGGAAGAAGCCCTGGCTTCCAGTTCCGACTCTGCTGTGTTACCCTGAATCAGCTGCTGCCCCTCTCTGGATCTCTCTTCTGCTTCTAACAAAGAGAGAGCTGCAGTTGGTGATTTCTGAGGCAATGAGATTCTCAAAGTCACTGCAGCAGTTGTATAAACAGGGCGGGGGCCTGGGAGCCTTGGGAGTCTGATCAGAGTAACAAGAGCCCCCTCCTCAGAGGCTCCCCGACAGCCTCCTCCCCCCTCTAGGCCTGGGCTCTGGTCTGGGTTGAAGCGCCAGAGGCCAACAGCACCCCTGCCCCCCAGTACGTATGAACACATGTGCCCATGTCTTTTGCCCTCTCTGGACCTTAGGCGTCCAGGCTCGTGCATTTAGGGGCTCACATTCGGGCTCTGTGCCGGTGAGCCAGTCGATGTGTGCACTGTCTGTCTGTCTGTCCGGCTGCCAGCAGCCTTCAGGCGCCAGGAGGGGAGGCAGCAGTCGGGGAGGTGGGGGCGGGGAAGGAGGTAGCGTTGACAAGTTCCAATGTCTGGCTTTCCCTCCTGGAAACCCCGAGCTGGGGCTGGCCCCCCCTTCCCTTCCTGTCTCTCTCGCTCAAGCACGTCCCTTCTAAGAGCCCCTCTCTGCAGACACCCCCAGTGGAACCAAGCCCAGATCTGCTGCCAAGAAGGCCGACATTTCTTCGACTTGCCACGTTAAAGGGGCCTGCACAGGCACGCACTCAAATCCCCCCCTCCATGTCCTCCTCCTGTGCACATTCAGACGACCCGAAACACACAAAGACACGGTTGGACACAGCGGCCACCTGTGCACACAGGAGGCAGCACATGGAGCGCATCCGACCTGGGGCTCACAGACAAGTACCAACACGGCCATGTACTCCCCCTTCCTACACTCAGTTCACCACAGACTCAGAAGCACGCAGTTTCCAGCACGCGGTGCTCACAGACACGCACAAACACAGTCACACACAGGGCCCTGCCGAGCAGAGAAACAAGTGCAAACCCGTAGCATACTGCCTCTCCCTGCATAGCGCAACTGCCACCTCCGCCACGGATGCTTTGGCCCCGTGCGGATGCAACCCCAGGAACACAACAGCCGTGCCGCCTGTTCTCTGCACACACAGCCGAGCATCGACAATCACACACGGTCATCCCCTGCATCACCAGAGATAACCACGCTTACAAAGCCCGCCAGGCACAGAGACACCCCGTGCCCACGCCCTGGACATTTGGACCAGCGCGCTCTGTTACACAGTGTCTTCCTGGGCACGGAGACCTGCCTAAAATCCCAGCTGCACGCATGACTCTGCTGTGCACATACAATCGCCGTCCCTTGGGCACACACAGAGGAGCTCAAACTCACAGTTACGTCATTATCCTCTTGCACACAATAACAAATTCACAGGGGCCCCAACGCACCCAGACATGAGGTGAGTACACAGACTCAGACACACATGCTGAGCCTTTTACGCACAGATTCCTTATCACTAACAGTCGTCGTCTTGTCATCCTCCCTTGTGCTTACACAAACATGCAGTGGCCCCTGTGTATCACAAAGCAGCACAAACTCACACACAGAGTCATCTGTGTGCATTGAGGCAAACACAGACTCACGAATCACCCCCAGCATGCTCCTCCCTGCACACCTAAGTGTGCACACTTCCACAGACAGACCCGGCTATCTGAACCTCACACACAGACACCCCAGCCCCAGGCCCCCAACCCAAGCCTCCTGCCTCCCTTTCTTGGCTGGTGAGGGTGGGGAAGGACTGGGAAGGTCGGGGGCTGGCTCAACCCTTGTTCCCTCCCTACGCTGGCTGGCTCGCTCCTTCCTGTCTGGCAGAGTCAGCCAGCCCAGCCCCGGCTCCGGCAGCCCTGGCTGTTCTGGGCAAACTCTCGGCGGGTTGGTCTCGGCTGATGCGCAGCAGCAGCAGCAGCAGGGGCGAGGAGGCTGCGGGCGGCTCTGCCAACGTGGCAGACGGCGGGCAGGGCGGCAGGAAGGAAGCTGGGCCCGTTCTGCGCCCACTCACTGGGGGAGACAAAACCAAGGGGGCTGGATGAGCAAGCGAGGCAGCTGGGCAAGGGGACTTCGTGCCCAGCCCGGGCTCTGGGCCCACATTGGCCCCAGACTCACTGGGTGACCTTGGGGAACTTGCTCCCCTTCTCTGATCCTGTTTCCTTCTCCTTCAGCAAGCGAACAGCCTGGCCTGGATGCTTCCTCCAGCTCCTAAACCTTGTATCCAATTCAGTGCAAAGACCTCACGGGAGGGAGATGTGGGTTCACTCTGTGGCCTCGAGCTAGTCCCTTCCCCTTTCAGAGACTTAGCTTTTCAGTCCAGCAGTTAAAAACTCCTCACCTCTGAACTGCTGTCGCCATTGACGACACGGTTTTCATTCTACAAAGGTAGCACCATTTTACAGATAAGAAAACTAAGGTTCAGAGAGGTCAAATGATGCACCCAGGGTTGCCCAGCAAGTGAGTGTGGCAGAGCTGGGACAGACGCTCAGGGCTTCTGATTTAGTCTTTAAGATCAATGTTGCCTCCTTTATCTTTCAGACATCCCATGCCCCTTGCTGGTATCCGGGCTGCCCCTCTGAGATCCTCCCACTCCACACCCCCACCCACCCAGGCCCTGAGCCCCCTCAGAGCCACCTGGTTCTGCCCTGGGGAGTCAGGGTGCAAAGGCCAGACAGGCCTCCCACCAGCATTCCAGCTGCCACTGGGAACATGGCTGTCGGCAGGGCCAAGAGAGCCAAAAGCCACCTCCCAAGCAGGCCCACATAATTGGTACATTGTCAACCCGAAAACAGAGCTGCTGTGGGATCTTGGGCAAGCCCCAGTCCTCTCTGGGCCTTGGTTGCTTCATCTGGCTGCAGTGGATTAGACTAGCTGATTTCCAAGCGCCCTCTCAGCTTGGAATGTCGCCCAGGGAGTGACTGAGGAGAAACATGGCCGGGGGCGGCCATGGGTGGGCCTCAGGTGCCTGACCGGAGGAATCTGGTCTCTGCCTCACTTGCTTGCGGGGGGGCGGGGGGGGGGCCCTCTCACACGTCTTTGCAGGATGGCTGGGGGGACAGACAGATGGACAAACAAAGGTATGAAGGAGAGAGGGAAAGGAGGCCCTCAAGCAGTGCTCTAGGGGTTGAGCACCCCCTGCGGAGGAAGGAGGACAACAGGCAGAGGGAGGCTCCCCCACCTGCCTCCTTTGTTTACTAGACAAACCTCTCCTGCTGCTCACTTTGTCCTGCCCTACAGGGCAGTCTGTGGGGAGGATAAAGGTGGGACAGACAGTTACAGGAGGAGGGTGAATGCTGTCCTGGGGACCATGGAGGAGACACCCAGCTGAGCTGTGGGTGTGAAGAGAGGCCTGTGGGAGGAGGAGTCACAGGTATTGAGTTCAGCCTCCTAGGATAACTCAGAGTAGGCCCAGAGAAGTGTGCATGTTCGAATGTGTGTCTGTGTGGGCGCAATTACTATCCATTTTACAGATGCGGAGATCAATGCTCAGAGGTGGTGAGACAGAGCCAGGCCTTACATCCAGGCCTGCCTGACTGCAAAGCCAGTGTTTTTGTGCTATGCCACGCTGCCTCCCGAAGGAGTGAATTGCTAATGGTGGCATTTCAGATTTCAGATGTAGTGACAGCAAACTAGGGAAGAGGTTCCGGACAGATGGTTCCCAGTCGGGTCCCTGCCGCGGGCTAGCAGAGCAGAGGTTTGTCGTGGCAGGCGAAGCGCCCTCTCCTCTGTTCCTCTTGTGTGTGGGATGCAGGGAGGTCCCCCCACACACACTCTCCTCACCATCCCCCTCCAGCCCTTTGGCCCTGCCTCAGTGACCTGCATGAGCTCAGCTTCCCAGCAGCCCCGCGGAGGAGTCAGCCAGGGCAGAGTCTGCCTCTGCCCTCTCACTGCTTGGCAGTGCCAAGAGAGGTGGGGCTCCGGAGGCGGGGGGGAGCCTCCCAGCCACCAGACCTCCAGTCCTGTCCCCCAGCTCAGGCGCCCCTGGGGTTTGCTGCAGAGGCCCAGGCTGGGACAGGTGGTGCCAGGCTGGGGCATGCTGGTCAGGCCCGTCCCCATTGCTGCAGCCTTGTTGAGCTGCCATTAACAAGTGGCCGGAGGTCGCCGTGTCTCCATGGAGACCAGACAGTCAGTGCGGCTCCGGGGTGAGGGCCGTGATTAGTGAGTGTCAGCTTTGCCAGCCCTGCTCTTCCCACCGCCTGCTCGCCGCTGGGGTCTGAGACAACAGGCCTGGCCGGGGGTGGGGAAGGACAGGGAGGGGCCTCCAGGCCCCCACAGGCAGGGGGTTTCCAAGCCTGGCCCCAGGTACTGTCTTTGTCTCAATTCCCCCTGCCTCCCTCCCCAATTCATCTTCCACACAGCCCCCAGGGTGAGCTTTCTAAAACACAAGCTGAACCCTGACACTGCCTCCCTTAAGAACTTTCCATGGCTCCCCGTTCCTCTGAGGCTAAGAGTCAAATTCCTTATCGTGGCATTCACGGCCTTCCTTCCTTCCTTCATTCACTCATTCATACCAATAAATCTTGTTTTGAGGACCTACTGTGTTTCACGAAACCTGCCAGGTATACATGGTCAATGAAACAAGCAAGATCCCTGCTCTCGTGGAACTTCCCATCTATTGAGAAACACACACTACAAACAAAATACAAATCAATAGGTACACCATGACAATCATGAAGACGGCTGCGAAGGAAATGGAGAGGGTACGTTGGTAGAGAGTGATCCACGGGGGCCAGCCTACCTAGGGTGGTCAGAGTGGCCTCTCTGAGGAAACAACATTTTGACAGAGTCACAGACATTGATGGGGACCCAGCGGTGGGGAGATAGAGAGGAAGGGCATTCCAGGGAACAGCCTGCACCGGGGCCCATCTCCCGCCTAGGCTTTCTCCTCCTCCCCACCTCCGCCCCCACCCATGTTTCCTGTCTTGGTTAAAGGCATCGGGCTATCAGAGGGAGAGACCTCTGAGTTATCGCCAACTCTTTCTTTTCCCCCTGTGCTCACTTCTCATCAATCGTGTGTCCTGTCAATTCACCCGCTGGATGTCTCCCCTCGCGGCACCGCAGGCCCCATCATTTTCACTTGACTATCACACCTGCCCCCTAACGGGCTTGTCCCTTCACTCAGCGGTTCAATCATTCCTCCAATCGTGGGATAAGCGCCCCCTATGTGCTGGGCACGCTCTGCTGGGCCTTGTGGACTCAAGGCTGAGCAGGACCACACAGTCCCTGCCCTCGGCCACAGTCCAGTCTGGGCAAGTTTACAGGTCCCGAGGAGGAGGAAGACGACCTAATCTAGACCTGGGGTGCCCAGAACAGCTTCCTGGAGGAAGCATGGCTAGACAGAGACCAGAGGGAGGACCAGGAATTAGTGGGCGAACCGAGGGGGAAGATGTCGATGTCGCATGCAAAGGAGAGAGCCTGTGGGCAGGTGGGAAGTAAGAGGTCAGAGCCTAATCTGCAGGCTGCTCAGGAGCCCCTGGGGGACTTTAACCCACGGCGGGCACACACTCAGATCCGCTCCCTGACATCCAGTCTCTCCCCTTCCGGTTCACTCTCCACACTACAGTGAGAGTCATCTTCCTAAAATAGGCACAATCATGTCCCTTCCCAGGTCTTAAAGGCCTGCTCCATCCCCAGCCCTTTAAAGTCCAGACTCGGTGGCAGCGAGACACTCGAGGTCCTTGAAACCGCCTTTCCAGCCTCATTTCCAGTCACTCCTCCCAGCTGACTCTGCTCAGCCACACCCAAACAGGTTATATCCCCCCGGTCTCTGGGCCCTTGTCCCTGTGGTACATCCTCCTGGAGTGCCCTCCCCGACTTCTCCAGGTGAAGTCTTCATCCTTCAGGGCCCAATCCAGATGTCCCTTCCTCCAAGAAGCCTCTCCTGACCCCTGTTCCCCAACAAAAAATAGGTTTCTCCTCTATGCCCCCATTACACTTAATTACAGACAGCTAATACTCATTGGATACTTTTCTTTCTTTCTTTCTTTCTTTTTTAATATTTATTTATTTATCTATTTTGGCTGCGCCGGGTCTTAGTTGCAGCATGCAGGATCTTTTAGTTGCGGCATGTGGACTCTTAGTTGCGGCACGTGGACTCTTAGTTGCGGCATGTGTGCGGGATCTAGTTCCCCAACCAGGGATCAAACCCGGGCCCCCTGCATTGGGAGAGTGGAGTCTTACCCACTAGACCACCAGGGAAGTCCCCTGGATGCTTCTTTCTATGTGCTAGGCTTTATATAAGCATATCACGTTCATGATATTATTTAATCCTCATGGCTATCTTAAAAGAAAATATCTTGGAATTCCCTGGCCGTCCAGTGGTTAGGGCTCCGTGCTTCCACTGCAGGGGGGCACGGGTTAGATCCCTGGTCCCGGAACTAAGATGCTGCATGCCGTGTGGCACGGCCAAAAAAAAAAAAGAAAGAAAATATCTTATCATCATCCCCATTTTACACACATGAAACTGAGGCTCAGAAAGGTTTAGTAACTGGCCCCATTTCTAAAGGTAATAGGTGATAGAGCTGGGGCCCAGGGAGTTGGTTGCCACAGCTCATGTGCTTACTCTCTAGCCCACCTCACCCTACAGTACAGTTTCTAGCCATGCCTCTGTCTCCCCTAGCAGACTAGCAGCACTCAGAGGGCAATGTCCAAGTCTGACTTATCCAGGGTCCCCAGGGCCCAGCACATGGCTACACTTAGGGGTGTGCAAATGTGCATAGAATGAATAAATAACCTTAGTAAGAACGATACTAGAGGGTTGGGAGCTGGGTTCACAGGCAGGTTTCTGAGGGTACATTAAACCCCTCTGTCCTGAGTGGATCTGCTCATCATCCTGGGACCATACCATCCCCAGTCCAGCACCTGTCTTCTGGTCCAGCCCTAACAAGAGTCCGCTGGTGACCTTGGGATTCCTAGCCTTTGGCTGGCAGCCCCTTTGGGATCAGACAGATCCAGCTTTGAATCTCAGCTGTGCCCTTAGATATATTTTTTATTTATTTATTTATTTATTATTTTTATTTTTTGTGGTACGTGGGCTTCTCACTGTTGTGGCATCTCCCGTTGCGGAGCACAGGCTCCGGACGCGCAGGCTCAGTGGCCATGGCTCACGGGCCCAGCCACTCCGCGGCATGTGGGATCTTCCCGGACTGGGGCACGAACCCATTTCCCCTGCATCGGCAGGCGGACTCTCAACCACTGCGCCACCAGGGAAGCCCATGTGCCCTTTGATATAGCTGTGTGACCCCCAAGCAAGTGACTTTACCTCTCTGAGCCTCAGTTTCTTCATCTTCAAAATGGGCTCAATAGTGCCTGCTTTTCAGGAATGTTGTGAAGATAATGGATGGCAGCCATTCTTACTATTTCCCAAGGGTCTACTATGCGCTTTGTCATTTATTCTTTTTTTTTTTAGAGTTTTTGTTGTTGTTGTTGTTTTTTGTGGGATCTTAGTTCCCCAACCAGGGATCAAACCTGTGCCCACTGCAGTGGAAGCGTGCAATCCTGACCACTGGACTGCCAGGGAATTCCCTATCATTTATTCTTAATTACTTTGGCCCTTAGGCCCAGGCCACCAGGGAGGTAGGAACCCCCCCTTTCAGAGGGCCCACTCTAGGCTTCCTCTACTGGGCCCTTCCCCATGGAATGAGGAGTCAGAGAGAGGCCAAGAGGCCATGCCCACCTGGAGCCCACCTCCACCCTCTCTAGACCACCTCTGGGTACCCAGATCCTAGAATCCCTTGAGCTAGGTCCCAGAGACCGAATGACCCTTGTCTAATCCAAACCCCACTGCCCAGGTAGATTCCTAGGCCTACAAGGTGGCCAAGGGGCAGCTGTTTGCTGGGGACAGATGAATAGAGCTTGAACATGCTAACGATGAGGCAGGGAAGGGATGCATGAGAGAGGCCTCCAGTGGACTCCTATTAGGGGCCAGCTTGTCCTTACTAATCTTCACATATGCCTCGAGAGGCAGGAATTATTAGCACCATTTTAGAGATTAAGAAACTAAGGCTTGGACTAGAGGAGTGACTCCAAAGCCTGTCCATTTTGCTGCCTCTGAGGTGGCAGTGTTTTATATCTTAATGCTTTACATCTATTGCCTCATTTAATCCTCACAACAACCCTATGATATCAGTAATATTATCATCCTACTTTACAGATGAGGAAGCTGAGGCACGGAAAGGTTAAGGAATTTGCCTAAGGTCACACAGCTCGTAAATGGCAGAGCTGGGAGTTGAACCCCGGCAGTCAAGCTCTTAACTCTAGGCTCTGCTGTCTATTACCATCTGCATAGTTGTAACTCAGCCCCTTAACTTGGCCACTGACCACTCTGCCTCAGTCATCGGTCTGAAGAATGGGGTTCAGTAAAGATGCTCTGAGTGCCCCCTGGTTGTAAAGCCAGGAAGAGTCAGAAATGTGATCCAAACTGAAGGGAGGGCCCTGTGGAAGGAACTGGGGGCTGGGGCTTGACTCTGCTCCTCTCCCTCAGTCCTGCAGCCCCAGCATAGCTGGGCAGGGCCCCAGGGGGCTGCTCCAAGAGAGGCCCCTCTAGCCTGAGCTCACAACAATGCCCTCCTTCCTAGCCTGTGGCCTGAGAAGATGGCGCTTTCCCAAGGCCAAGGCAGAGGCAGCAGCCCCCCCCCCCCTTCCCCTTCAAGGCTCAGCTGTGGGGCGGCTGCCCAAGCTCCCGCCTCTCCTACTCCCTGGCCAAGTTGCTGCTCTGTGGTCACCTGGACCCAATTTCCTCCTTCCTGCCTCCTCCCATCTCTGGGAAGCGCCCCTGGGCTGCCCTGCCAATTTCCAAAGGCTTCTCCCCCAGGAAGCCGTCTCTGTCTTCTCCCAACCCCCACTGCCAGGTCTCCTACCCCTACTTGGAACACTCCAGCTCCTCTCCCTTCAGCCCCACACGTAGAGAATCACTTGGACCATCAGCCCATTTTCCATTCGGTTCCTGGCTGAACATTGGGTCCCCCTGGCCAGACTGCGAGTTCCCTTTGCAGGGTGGTTATCACATTGAGTGCTCTCCTCTCCCCGCACAGTGCCTGGCAGGGAGAAGCCCAGAGCCAGTTTCCCGTGCTCCAGGAACAGAAACTTGGTGCTCAGAGGCCCGGAGCCAGCATCACTGTTCGTCAAGCTTTTGAGGTCAACCTACCCCGCATTTTAAGGGAAGAAACCAAGGAGACCCAGGGAAGGGAAGGAACTTGCCCAAGGTCACCCACAGGCGAGGCCAAGACTCAAACCTACGTCCTCTGACTATTAGGCCCAGGCTCCTGGTGCTCTACGTGGGTATAGTTTCTAATCCCGCCAGGTCCTCATTTCCAGGCAGGAAACCAAAACAGTTCCTGACAATGTATTGTCAGAACCTAAGGGGGCTAATTCTGCCCCAAATGCCATATCTGGAAAAGGCCCAAAGGGATTATTATCCAAACTCCCTCCATCACCCCCCCACCCACCCATTTTGTAAACAAGCAACCTGAGACCCAGAAAGCAGAGGGACCTCCTCAAGGTCACACTGAGCTAGACCTAGAGCCAAAATTGGATTCCATGTCTAGTTCTTTGAAGAAGAATTAAGCATCATCAACTAATTCATTCATTCAGCGAAGAGTTGGGATTTTTTTTTTTTTTTTTTGAGAGCTTAATAATGCCTAGCTCTGTGCTGGGTGCTAAGAATATAAGGGTAAAAAAAGACAGCCATAGCTGAGGGGAGGGGACTCCTGGGTACAGAAAATGTTTAGCATCATAATGGTCTGCATCTTGATCTGGGTACCAGCTATATAGTGTGTTCAGTTTGTGAAAATTCATCAAGCTATATATTTTGATATGTGCAGTTTTCTGAATGTATATTTCAGTACAAAGTTTTTTAAGAAGACCGTCACAAGCATTGAGTTCAGAGAGCTACAGTATACAAGAGGAGATGAGATGGTAAACAACTAATTACACGAATAATTGTTTAATTACAATTGTGACAAGTGCTACAATAAAGTACAGGGTGCTATGGGCTGTGGAGTGGGAGGAACTGATCTAATCTGGGAGCAGTCAAGGAAGGCTTCTCAAAGGAGGTGAGGGATAAGCTGAACCGTCAAGAATGAGTAGGAAGTAAAGCGGGAATGAGTCTCAGCCTCTATCTGACAACACACAAAAATTAATCCACAATGAATCATGGACCTAAATGTGAAAGCTAACACTATAAACTTCTAGAAGAACGCATATGGCAATATCTTCATGATCTTGGGATAGGCAAAGGTTTCTTAGGCATCAAAAGCACTCAACATAAAACATAATTATCAGGTGATGGGGAAAAGCATTCGAGACAGAGAAAACAGTATGTGTGAAGACCCAGAGGAAAGGGCAAGGTGTGCTTGGGAGAACTGAGAAAGGGCCAGAAGACGTGGAGGCAGGGGGAGAGGGAAGGGAGAGAGAAAGTCCACGAGGAGGCAGGGGCCAGACTACCCAGGACTTTCTGGGTTGTATTGGGAGTTGAGACTTTATCCTGAGGGTACTAAGCAGTGAGAGAAGCGTTTTAAATAGGGGGAGTGACAGGAGCACCAACTGAAGCAACAGTTGGGGATAATGTGACCTTAACCTGGGTTTACAAAGAGTACTACCTTCTTTGATGTGCCCAGGATTGCAAGGGGTTGCCAACACAAAAAGGAGAATAAAAGGGAACACTCCCCTTCCTCCCTGCTCAGCAACCAGACAAGGCCAGGCTTGGATTCTGCTTCCTTGCAAATCAAGATGTAGTTTTACAACCTGAAAAGTCACTTAATCCAGGTGCCAGGATGAGGCGGGGCATGGCAGGTGGCAACTTGGGCTATGAGGCCCTGTCCTGGCGGGCCCAGCCTGGTCTTAGAGCAACTGGAGTCTCCCAGCTCCCACCCACGCCCCAGCTCCTGTTATAGCCCTACCTCACCCCTGCTCCGCACCTGGACCTCCTCACCTCCTCTCCCTTCTCTTCCTCCCTCAGAGGACTGAAGAGTCCTGGCCAGAAGAAAGAGCCCAGAGGTCAGTGGTTTCTTCTACCCACTTCCACTCCCACACACACACCAACATACCCCACACCAGAGCTGGAGCGGGACTCAGGCAACCAGGTCCCAGAATCCCTCAGGCCTCCTCCCTGCAAGGGGCTCAAGAAAAGCACTGAAAGTGGTGACTCCATTCAATTCTACCAACACTGTTTGAGCGCCTGCTGCACGCCAGGCATGGGCTAGAGTTAAGAATGTATTGTTCCTGCTCTCCTGGAACTCTTGGGGTAATGGGGGAAAGA
>NW_006786690.1:553888-559478 GCF_000442215.2 Lipotes vexillifer
AGCGGCTGGGCCCGTGAGCCATGGCCGCTGGGCCTGCGCATCCGGAGCCTGTGCTCCGCAGTGGGAGAGGCCGCAGCGGTGAGAGGCCCACGTAGCACAAAAAGAAAAGCATAAAAAATATTACAAGTGCTTTACAGAGGTGCAAAGTGCAAGCGAGTCTGGAAAGTGAGGCTGATTTCACTTAGGGAACAGAGTATGAATATCAAGAAAAATTTCCTCCAAGAGGTGACATTTGAGCTGGGTCATAAAGAATAGTAAGACTGACAGTAAGAGACGCTCTTGGGCTTCCCTGGTGGCACAGTGGTTAAGAATCCACCTGCTAATGACGGGGACACGGGTTTGAGCCCTGGTCCAGGAAGATCCCACATGCCGCGGAGCAACAGCCTGTGCACCACAACTACTGAGCCTACGCTCTAGAGCCCGCGAGCCACAACTACCGAGCCCATGCACCACAACTACTGAAGCCCACACACCTAGAGCCTGTGCTCCGTAACGAGAGAAGCCACCACAGTGAGAAGCCCGTGCACTGCAACGAAGAGTAGCCCCTGCTCGCCGCAACCAGAGAAAGCCCGCACGCAGCAACGAAGACCCAACGCAGCCAAAAATTAAAAATAAAAATAAAAAAATAATAAAAAAATAAAAGAAACGCTCTTTGTAGCAGAGGAAAGGATAAGAACTACAGGAACTATTGGGCATGTCGGGTGCTGTGCTCAGCACTGTATGTATTCATTTAATCCTTACACTGACTCTATGAAGAGGTATCATAATTATGTCCATTTTCCCAGATGTGGGAACAGAGGCTTATAGAAGGGAACTGATTTGTTTACAAACTTCCACATCTAGTAAGTGGCAAAATTCAGACTCGAACGCAGGTCTGTCTTCTTCCATGCTCTTCGCTTCTACTGCATAGAGTGGCTTGGGCAAAGGACATGCGGAGGAGAGGGGCAGGAAGTGAGACCGGACAGGTGGAGGCAGGAGTTGGGTGGTAGAAGCCTTGGTGAGGAGGGTGGGCTTTATCCAGAGAGCAAAGGGGAGCCACGGAAGGTTCATTAGTGAGGGAGGGGGTAAAGAGGGGTAGTGCCCACAATCAGCTTTCTGTTTTTAGAGGCCCACTTTGAAGGAGGAGAAATTAGAGACAGAGAGACCTGTGTAAGAGTTGCTATAAAAATCCAAGGAAAAGATGGGGGTTGAAGGATGGAGAAGGGGTACACTGGGAGACATCGAGCAGAACCAGGGGACTGAATGGCTCTGGCAGATAAAGTGGAAGGAGGAATCAGAGATGATGTCTCAGGTTTTTGGCCTGTATGTTCGAGAAAGAAGCCCAATAATTGGTCTGTAACAATATATTGGGTACCCCCTCCCACCACCATGGCTCTACACATGGCACCTGCAAAACTCACTCCTGGAAGGTGCTCATGTGTATATTCTCATGAATATTCATATACTCATGTGTATATTCATAACCTGTTTGTGCCCTCATTCACCCAATGTATATGGAGCACTTACTGTATGCCCGATGTTCTGGGAGCTGGGATGGACAAGGAACAAGCCGAATCTGCCTGACTAGTGGGGCAGCCTGGGGTCTGGATTTGAATCCTGGTTCTGCAACTTCTTTGTATTGAGTCCTGGCTCTGCCTCCAGCTTGCTGTGACGTCAGGTTATTTACTAAATCTCTCATTGTCTTAGTTTCCTCATCTGTAAAATGGGAAAACTAATCGTACCTGGCACAGGGATTAAATGGGTTAATACATGGAAAGTCTCCGGCACTGGGTAAGCCTTTTGTGTCAGCTATTATTATTACAGAATTCACATTTTAGTGGGGAGACAGATCCAATTACACAATTAATTATTTAATTACAACAGTGATAAATACCTTGAAGGAGCATCACGGTCTGGAGGTGAGGGAGGGCTCCCCAGAGCGAGGGATGGTCCGGCTGAGCTGAGCTGAGCAAGCTGGGGCTGGCCAGGTGAAGCGTGAGGAAGGGAGGGGCATTTGAGGCAGAGGGGTCTCTGAGTAGGCTGACCCTCAGGCAGAAGAAGGTGCTGAGAGGTCTGTATTTCTGTAACTTTACCTCTTTGAAACCTCAAAATGGTGCTGAGACATAGGCCAGGCAGATACTCTGCCCCCATTTTCCAGAAAGGGTGCTAAGGCCCAGAGAGGAACAGTGACTTAGCTGGTCAGTGACAGAGCCTCCTGATTGTTGCTCTGCCCCCACTGATCCAGGGGGCTGGAGAGGAAAGGCTGAGAAGAGGCCTTTGTCCCTCTGCCTGCTGGGGTGGGAGCGGCAGGAGCTGAGGCCGCAGCTGGCCACCAGCAGCTGTGGCGGCCAGAGCTGCATTCCTTCCCCTGCCAGCAGAGCAAGTCCAGGCTCATGGCAAGGGCTGGGAACGTTCTTTTTGTTTTTTAAAAAAAAAACAAAAAAAAACGGCACTTTAATCAACATTAAGTCGTGACTTCTGACAGACACAGCTCCCAACTGTCCTCCCTAACCCTGGGTCTCTCCAACTCCCCAGGGTAAGCCCCCAGGCAGCCAAGTTTCAGGGAAAGGGAATGAGGCCTGGACTTGGAGTCCAAAGACTTTGTGGTGAGTCCTGGCTCAGCCTCCAACTTGCTGTGTGACCTCGGGCAGGCCACCAGCCCTCTCTGGGCCTGAGTGTCCTCTGCAAAACAGGGAAGGGAGGTTGGATGACATCAGGTGTGTGTGTGGCGGGGACAGCCCAGCAACTGGCTTCAGCCAGCTGCAGCAGTTTTGCTGCCCTTCAAGCTGGAGGCACTGGGGCCTCGGGGGTCCGGAAGCTGGGGACAGGCAGCCTTTCATCTCTGCTGGCCCAGGGTCGCTGCAGGTTGGCAGGCCCCACATCCCGAGATCGCGTTTCAGGCTGGAAGAGGCCTTCCTGTGACCTCAGCCAGCCAGCCTTGCCCCTGCCCCCTCCTCCCCATTCTCACCAGAGGGAAGCAGGCAGCATCCCGCCCAAGGTCACTGGCCAGCAAGTGGCTGTCCTTCGGCCTGCCCTTCCCTCCCACCCGAGCCGGCCCCCACCGGCCTCCCACTGTAAAGCCTCAGGTCTCTTGGGCCATTAGGAATCTGCCAAGTGAGGCGTGGTCTTTTTCCTCTCTCTTGTTTCTTGGCTTGTTTTCCTGGTTCTCCAATAGCCGCCTCCTGCAAAAGCCTCTGGGTGCGTGTACAGGAACATTTTTCTTTCTTAAAAAAAAAAAAAGAGAGAGAGAGAGAGAAAGAAAGAGAGAGAAATGCAGCCACAATTTGGGTAAAAAAGCAACCAACTCCTTAATCCTCCCCTGTAACCTCTGGCTCCTCAGCAGGGTTGGCTCCAGCCACTGGGAAGGAAGGCCCTGCTGGGGTGAGAGGCCTGGGCTTGTTTCCCGCCCGCCCCCTCCTCACCCGCCTCTGTTCTCCTTCAGGGTTTGGTCTGACATCTGGAGCCAGGAGGAGACAAGCTGCAAGGCTCAGCAGGGCTAAGAAAGCATAGGGGTGCTGACGGGGTTGGCCAGGGCCTCTGCCCCTCTGCCCACTTGGCCACCTTCTAGGGAGGTTATAGGATCAGGATTTTCCACCCCTAACCCATTGCCTCTACTCCTGCTTTCATTCCTTCCTTCCTCTCTCCTAGGAGTTGTCAGTCTCTCCACTGCAAGTACCCTGCAGGTTCCCTAAGTGCCATCTCCCATCTCACTGCTTCGTTGTCCAGCACAGGGCTTGGCTTTCTTTTTGTGAAAGCCATACCCTTTCACAATCCAAGCCTCTATACACTCATACCGCTCTGTAGAAGGGGCACTCAATGTCCCTGCCACATCTTGCTCTGTCTGCAGAACCCTTAATTAATTATCTCTTGCAGCCCCAGCATCTGGGTCAGTGCTTGAAACATAGTCGGTACTTGGTGTCTCTTGCATGAATGAATTCAAACCACAAAAAGGTCTCTAGCAATATTCAGAATGATCTTGCAAAAGGGACATTTGATCATGGCACATCCAGCTAAAACCCTTCCGTGCCTCCCCAGCACCCTTAGAATCCAGTCCGATTCTCCGTCCCTACCTCGTCCCATTTGCCAGCTCTCATCAAAGGATTTCCTTTTTTCCCCAACATGCCATCTTTTCTCTTGCCTCTGGGCCTTTGTACTTATGCGAAATTGCCCCTGCTCGCCACACCCTCCCCAACTCTCCCCTGGCTGACTCCCTCTGGCCCGTCACTCTGTCAGATTACCCAATGAGCAGAGCAACATGTATTTAGAACACCAGCAAAGGAGGGGCACTAGAAACATTATTTAAAAAAAAAAACTTGATGTTTGATAATTTAAAAATCATTTATATAGTATTCATCAGAAAAATCTGAAGTTTATTGGAGTTCCTTACTCTCATTTTACAGTTGGTTTTGTTTTTATGTTGAATTTACATAATAGCTGGGGTGGTGGTAGGTGATATAATCTGGCTCTGATCTTTAAATCTCAGCCTAGACATCAACTACTCCTCCAGGAAGCCTTCACTGACCCACTGACAAGCTTAGGTCTCTTTTTTGGTAGAGTCCCAAAGCCCCTCTGGATTTTTCTTTAATATTACTATTTTTGCTTTACTTGTTGCTTTCCATCCCCTGATGCCAAGTCTGTAAGCTCCCTGGGGGCCCAGTTAATTTCTTTCCACCTCTGTATCTGCAGCGCCCAGTACAAGACCTGGCATAGAACTGACCCCAGCATGTTATTCTCTAGCCTTTATTGACTCAGTCTCCCTTGCAGGGTCTGCACTGTACATCATATTCTATGTCTCTACTTCATAACTGTCTGAGGAATTCCTACTCACCCTTCAAGACCCCACTCAAATGACTCCCCTTCTGGTAAGCCTGCCCCAATCCTCCAGTTAAGTTCTGTGCTTCTGTGAGCTCACAGCTCCTGCTGCAATTGGTGTCTGCCTCTTTTACTGTAATTTTTATGTATGTGTTTTCTCCCTCACCAGATTGGGAGCCACTCGAGGCAGAGACTGAGTGGATTGATCCCTGGGTCCCCAGTGCCGTGCCCAGGCCTGGCCAGAGCCGTCAGCAATAGATGCTCATTAAATTAATAGACTGGAAGACGTAACAAAGGAGGGAAAATTCAGGCAGGATTTTGAAGGTGGGAGGAAAAAAAGAATAACATGTACTTACTGAGGGCATAGAGTCAGTACAGATAAAAGCAAATAAAACTACCACTGAGAGCATCATAGTATGATGGGTAAGAACAGAGATAAGCTCTGCCTCTCATTGCCTGTGTGGCCTTGTGTAAGTTATAGAACTTCTCTGTGCCTCAGTGTCCTCATCTGTAAAATGGGGATAGTAATGGTATCCACCTCACCAGGAATTAAATAGGCTAATATATGCAAGGTACTGAGAGCTGTGCCAGGCACACATGGGCACTGGGTGTGTTTGCCATCATTGTTATTATCTCCATTGCTGAGCGCTTTGGTTGTGCCCCGGCACTTTCATCTGGCATCTTACTTAGTCCTCACAGCAGCCTCAGAAGAAGGGATCGTTGTGTCCTTTTACAAAGAAATCAGGTGTGAGCAGGCCAAACAGCTTGCTAAGGCCACTCACTGGGTAAGCAGCAGGAA
>NW_006786690.1:559548-560126 GCF_000442215.2 Lipotes vexillifer
GAATGGGATTTGAACTCAAGTCTTTCTGTCCTGCCACCCACACATGTTCCTTGACTGTGTGGCACCTGCCTGCAGGAGGAGGGGGAGGGAGAGAAGATGGCACAGTGGGAAGGCAGGGAGGCTTCACCGAGCTGGGGCCTCGGGAGCAGAGCGGCAGGCGTTTTTCTAGAGCTTTCATTTCTGTCTGCCTCTTCTGAGCAGGTGAAAAACCCCATAGAGGGCCCTTCACTGAGCCCTCCCCCATCCCCTACCCCTCCCGGTGCTGCCTCGTCCCCCACACTGGGAGGGGGGAGGTCAGGCTTGCAGTGTGGGAGATGCAGGAAAGGGGAGTGAGGTGGTGGGGGAGCATCATTACAGATCCTTTCCCTCCAGCACCGCCCCCCACCTTCCCCATCAAAGTCGCTCCGGGAGGAGAGAGCATTCCAGGTGGAAGGAATGGCAAATGCAAAGGCTGTGGATTCAGGATGTGGAGGCGGGGAAAGCCTGCAAGCTTGGCTGGAACTGAGGTTCGGGGGCCCCCTGGGATTGCTCAGTGGAGAAGAACTTGTTTGACAAGAAGGGGGGGGGGGGGGGGGGGG
>NW_006786690.1:560155-573387 GCF_000442215.2 Lipotes vexillifer
GAGAGAGAGAGAGAGAGAGAGAGAGAGAGAGAGAGAGAGAGAGAGAGAGGGAGAGAGAGAGATGCAGTGGACCCAGCCAGAGCTGAGGATGCCAGAGGCAGGGCAGTGGCTGGAGTCCGTTCTGGCTCTGATCACAGTACTCTCCACCCTCTTGCCCTCAGGCAGGGGTGGTGTGCAGCGGCCAGGGTGATTCTCCTTGGTCCCTCTGCTCTGAATCCCTAGAATCCCTTAGCCGACTGTGCTCTGCCAGCTCTGTACTAGGCATTGGCTCATGGCTTTTTATGCATTCTTTCACTATGTTTTGTCTCCAGCCCTACAAGATCTGTATTATTCACTCTATTTTATAGATGAGAAAACTGAGGCTGACTCCCCCAAGGTCACTCAGGCATAAAAGGGAGTTCTGGGACTCGAATCCAGGACTGTTTCCAGAGATGGCAATTTTCCTGCTATACGCTATACTGGCTTCAGCTGCTTTCCTGGAGTGCTTGCCATCCCCATAGCAACAGGAGAGGAAGGCTTGTGCTGAGAGCACTTTATAGTTTATGCAGGACTTGTTTTTTCTGCTCCTCACAACAGCCCTGTAGGCAGAGCTATTATCACCCCTATTTTATAGATAAGGAAACTGAGGCTCAGAGAGAGGGTGTGACTTGGCTAAGACAGAACCATTAAGTGGCACAGTTGGGACTCAAACCCAGTTCTGGTGATTCTACATGTCTTTTTGCTTCCCCTTGCAGAGGGAGAAGTTCTGTTCCCTGATCTTATCAGCCTCAGGGGACAGGAAACAGGCAGGGGTTATTTTTTAGAATTGGGGGGAAAGGAATGGGGCTTGGTCTTCAGAACCTGGGATTTATGGGCAATGAATTATTTCATCGTTCCAGGTGATAACTCCTTGGGTAGTAGAGGGAGGGGTTGCCCCTCAAGACCAGCAAGCCCTCTCAAGTTCCAAGGTTGGGTTTAAACTCCAGCTATGCTGCTTCTTGACTGGCTGGCCTTGGGCAAGTCACTTAACCTCTCTGTGCTTCCTTTATCTCATTTGTAAAATGATGATTATAACAGGACCTAATTTATAGGATTGCTGTAAGAATTTATGAGTTAATACCTATAAAACACTTAGCACGTGGCTGGCACATAGCAAATGCTCAATGTTAGTGCTTATTGGCAGTGCCGTGCGGCTTGTGGGATCTTAGTTCCCTGACCAGGGATTGAACCCGCACCCTTGGCAGTGAAAGAGCAGAGTCCTAACCACTGGACCATCAGGGAATTCCCAGTATTAGTATTAAGATGCACAACACCACTCCCTCTGAAAGCAACCTATCTCCATTGCCTAAAAGGAGAAACGAAGGCTCCTGTTGCCAGACAACCTTCAAGCAAAGCCCCAGAATCTTATCTAGTACGGGTAGTAACTGCTGACATCAATAATAATAATAACTATCATTAAGGTGAACACTCAACAACTGCTACTTATGTGCCAACTACTCTGTTACTTCACATTTATTATCTCATTTAATCTTCACAGCTCTGGGAAATAGAAGCAATTATGATCCCCAGTTTACAGATAAGGAAACTGAGGCTCAGAGAGGTGAAGTCACCTGCCCAAGGTCACACTGCTAGGAATTAGTATAGATGTGATTTGAACCCAGGCTTGCCTGACTCCAATGTCTTCTATGACAATTAAGGTCAGATGACAACTTGCCCAGTGCACAGGTGCTTATATCAGCTCTCTCCCAAATGCATCTCCAAATGCATCTGCTGCCTCAGGCTCACTTCCTTCCATGCCGCGAAGACCAAGCATCATTTATGGAGTGACTTTTGTGCGCCAGAATGTTTTATACACATTTCCACACTGAATCCTCACTCTCCACCTTATGCCCTTCTATCACTATTCCCATTTCTCAGAAGATTAGCTGAGGCACAGACGTGTGGTGACTGCTTAAGGTCATACAGTCCAAGGTGAGATGGCAGAGCCAAGATTCAAACCCAGGTGGGTTGGCCTCAAAGCAGGGACTATCAGAAAAGAACACAGACCCTTGGAGAACCGCCTCACTTTCAAGGCCAGGTTCCCTCCCCTGTAACACCTTATTTGTTTAGGCTCTAAGCAACAGCTCCGCCCTCCCTCCCCAATGCCACTATCCCCCTTGGCCTAGATGCCTTCCACACCCTTTCTCTTGGCCTGCAACACTTCTCCCAACCACCAGCTGCTTAGTAAACCCCCACTCACCAACTCACCTCTTCAGGAAGCTTCCTGTGTCCCCACCCCATTCCCTGACATTAACTCTCATAAACACATTGTACTTTGCCTCCTGTTCCTTATCACTGTTTCTAATTGTATTTTGATTTGTCTGATCATTTGTTTAACAAGTTGTTTCCTCATCAAACTGTAAGCTCCATGAGGGTCTGAGTCTGTTTTGCTCCTCATTGTAGCTGCACCACTGGCAGGCTGCCCTACACATGGTTGGTGTGTAATAATTTTTTACTGAATGGATGAATCCATGAATGAATAAATAGCTAGCAGGCACTTTACACACATGACTCATTAATTCCACAATTAACTCATTGAATCCTCACAACTGCTCTGTTCCCATTTTAGAGAAGACTTAGGTGAGGCTGAGAGCTAGAAAGTAGTGGAGCTTAGATTCATCTTGGGTCAGTCTGCCCCTAAAGTCACTGACCTCTACATAGCACCTGCTGCCTCCCAGCACCCAGTGGCCACAGTCAGGATTTAAATAGTCATTGGTTGTCAGACCACACTGCCCAACTTGAGCCTGGAGGTCACTGACTCAGCAGGCACTGGGGCCTTGTCAGCACCACCCACTTGGTAGTTTCTGCCCTTCTAAAGTCTTAGGCTGCTCTCCCTCCCACTCCCTTTTTGGCTTCCTTCCTTTCCAGAGAGGGAAAAGGACTAGGAATTATAGCCAAGGCAGCCCTTCTGAGGAAAACAATTCTGTGGTGAAAAGAGCCCAGTTCTGAGAGCAGAGAGGCATGGATTTAAGTCCTGGAATGGAGACTGCCCCTCTTGGAGCTTCTGCGTCCTTGTTCTGGATTCTACCTGGGTTTCTGAACCACCTGTCATCCCTTACCCACTTCCTGGTTCCTAGGCCCCCAGAAACAGCTCGGGTGCACCCCTAGGATCACTTTTCCCAGGAACCTTGGTGATTAACAATAGCTGGGTGGTGGCCTGTGCCTAAGTTTATGGTGACCAGAGAGATGGGGGACTGGCCTGGCACCCCCAAGTCCCTCCCTGGAATGCTAAGGGCTTGGGGGAGGGAAGTCTCTCTCAGGGGACACCACACCTGGAAGGGAGAAATACGGGAATGGAAGCCAAAACATACAGGTTTGAGTCCCAGGGTCGTTTCAAATTCCCTGGGTGACTCAGGGTAAGTCATGGAGATTTGTTTCCTCTTCTGCAAAACGAGGACAGTATCTGCCTTACAGTTGCTCTAGAGAACTAACTGAGGTACAGGTGAATTTGTCACACTGATACCCAGCCTGCAACCTTTTATAATCGACAAGGCGCACATATACACACTCATGCATGAATCCTTAACAAATACCCCAGGGCACGAGGCAGATATGACTGCTCTTACTTTGCAGGACAAACTGAGACTCAGGTAAGTTCAGAGAGCTGTCTGTGGTCGCAGACTGCGGTGGCGGCTGAACCAGGGTCCAACTCACCTGACCCTGGCCTTTCAGAACCAGCTCCCAATCCCAGGACCCCGGGCCTCGGCCCGGACGGATCCTTTAACAGCGGGCTGGAGCTTATGACTCACTCTCCCCACCCTACTTTTTGCCCGGCCTGAGACCGGGAGGGAAGGGATAAAACTACCACCAACTTTAGGGGTGTCCACAGAAAGTTCATAGGCTTGGCCCCTTCCTTCCACCAAAGGTACTGGTTATTTGAACTCTAACAAGACGAATTACCCCTCAATACACTTTGTACGCGTTTTTACACTTTCTTAGGTGGGATTTTCCTACCTTGAATTTAGGAGTTGGTTTAGTTTAAAATCCACCCCCACTTCACTTGGTTTGCCCCTTGCTGTTTACTCCGATTACGGAAGTAGCTCGGGTGGAGCTCCCGGGACAGTACCCTTGAGTACGTCGTTTGCGTAACTATTTAACTGACATTCTACTCAGGCCAATGGAATGCCCGGAAGCCCCAGGCGGGTGGGGCAGAGAGCCAATCAGGGCGCTTGGCGGGGTGTGGCTGCGTCCCGGGGCGGGGAATCGCGTAATGGCGGACGCGGGCCGGTTTAGCGCGGCTGGGGGCGTAGCGCGCTGAGGGGGGGGTCTGGCTGTGTGGCAGCTCGCGACGCGGCCGGCGAGAACAGACCCAGTGCGGAGAAGGGCGGCCGGCCGGTCTGCCCCTCTGTTGCTGAGGGCGACCGCGCGAGAGCAGGTGAGCATCAAGTCCCCGCGGGCTGGCCCGGCCGTGAGGCGCCGGGCCTGGTCGGGCCGCCCCTCCCAAGCAGCTCAGGGTCCTGGGAGAGTGGGTGCCGCGCCTCCCGCCGCAGACCGGCAGAGACCCGGTGAGCGATCAGCGAGGGGTGGCGTCTTACAATACACTCACCTCCCCAGGGAGAGGTGTGCCGGAGATCCCCTCGGAGGCTTGGAGGGGCCCGCGAGTCTGTGAAGCTGCGAAAGTGTCCCAAGCTGACCTAGCGCTGCCACCAGCTCGTCGTGTGACCTTGGGCAAGTCACTTTTCTCTCTGGGCCTCGTTTTACCCATTTGTAAAACGAAGGCTTTGCAGGCAGATGTACATGAGTTGGATCCCAGACGTTGTCTGAGATCTTGGGCAAGTTCTTCTCCAGGCGGAGCCTCAGTTTCCACATCTGGACCATGAAGGCATTGAAGTGCTCTTTGAGACCTCTGGCCTAAGTTGCAGAGTGGAGGAGAGGAGTGTGTGTGTGTGTGTGTGTGTACGTACGTGTGTGTACAGGATGGTCTGCAGAGTAAGGAGGAAAGTTAGCTAAAGGGGCCCATTGAGGAAGGCTCTGGATGGACCCTAGGCTATGATGAGGTGGAGTCCCGTTTTCTTGGTCCTCCAGGATCCTAGAGCCTCTGAGATGGGGGAAGTTTTATACAGTTAGTTCTCCATAGAATCAGAGAAGAGGAAGGAATCCTTGGAGCCTTTTGGGGCTATGATTGAAATTTAGGCCCCAAAGAATTCAGGAGGGTTAGGAGGAGGAAGAGGGGGAACATTTATGGTGCTCCTACTATGCGTCAAACATATGTTCTTGTTTGGTTTTTACAGCCTCATTTGAGAGTTTACACATAAGGAAACTAAGTTTCAGAGGAGTTAAGTAACTTGCCCAAGGTCACACAGTAAGGTACACAGCTTACCAACACTGAGGTGTTTCCTTTGAGAGTCACTGAGCAAGGGGGAATTGTCCACTTAAAGGAAGTTTGCTTTGTCACAGATGGGGGTCAGGTTCCTGTCGCAGACACTTGAATTGACTTCTGGCGTGTAGACAGGATGGGTCTTGATCTCTGGATGGTTAATTATAAGTACATCCCCTTTGTGCAGTCTGTGAGTTGGAAAGGACCGTTACTAAATTGTAAAAGTCACTTTGAAGTGGATCAGAACCTCAGAGAACTCAGTTTGAATCCTGACTGCATGGCCTGTGGAAGAAAGTTCACCAACTATTGGTGCATAGACTTGACTCTTAGTTCAGAGCGGTGCTAGCCCAGTAGCTTTTTCTCTTCCCTAAGACGGCCAAGTTTTCCTGGGGTGGAAGAAATTTCCCATTTGTTAGTGCAATCCACTCTTTGGATTCCTGGGGTGAAAGGTTCAATAGCCGGCCTCTTGATTAAGTGAAATACTCCTTTCTTTGCTCCCTGTTATTTGACTTCTAGATGAGTGAAGATTGTGGACTTGGAGTGGGTAGTATAGATAAATTGCAGCCCTTAATTTTTCCAAGCCTCAGAGCTTTTTGTTAATCAACATGGTAGGACGGCAGTGTGTATTGTTCTCATATGTCTACGGTAGGGAAGAAAATTGGAAGAGGAAGTTGCTGAGAAAGAGGGCGTTTCTTAGCATTGGAGCCAATATGTATTTCTTTGTTTGAAATTCTAAAACCAGAAAAGCAGCAACTGAAGGAGGAAGGAAGGAAAGAACTGTGAAACTCTTCTTCGCTTTGAAATATCTTTAAGGACTGTTCTGTTGTTGTCCCCTGTCCAAGGCTCTGTTTTCACAGAAAAAGTCAATTGTAATTTGTTCAACGTTCAGAAGTTGTATTCTAGAATGAAAGAATTTTAAATCTTAAACTTTCTGAGATAATTTTTAAAAAATCAGAACCGAATATGTTGTTTATTAGTGGATGATTCTTTCAACATAATTACCAATCGCAGTCTTTGGGTTTTGTTTTTTTTTTAACTGTGATTTAAATTAGTGGATTTCAATCAAAGAGGAATTGATCTAGATATTGCATGATGCAAATGTCCCCATCACCTGAAAAACACGTAATGGTATGTTCTTTTTTTGACGTTTGTTAAGTCTTTATAATGCTTTATTTTACCGGATTGTGTATGTGTGAGTAGTTAAGACACTGGGTTTATTGCATGTAAAATCTACATTCACTCTCAGTATTAGTTATATTTTCTATGTAAGATTTAGTCTTAATTAGTATACCAGTCTACAGTACCTTGGGACCAAAAAAAAAAAAAAAGGTTTTTGGGGCCAGTTGTGCTTCTGAAATTAGAATTTTTTGAATTTTGGATAAGGAATATGGTATATACTGTATGTTATGTAACATCCCAGAAAGGTGTGGGGCAGCACCTTGTAATCAAATGCATTACTATTTCTTCAGTAAAACATCAGAATGTTCACACCAACTGGGATAAATAAATACTATACATAGCCTCACATGTCAGGATTTGCCGCCAAATGAATAATGAAAAACTTGTTTGTTTATAGCCTTTTGGATTTTGGAATTGAAGTTAAGGGATTGTGGACTTTTATGGATAAAACTTGTATGATGACAATAACAATTACAAGGACAAATATTGTAAACCAAGCTAATTTTAAAGTCACGGATCCTAAAAACAGTATTACGTAGAAGACACATTTTTTTCTTTCATGTGGCAGTCTTATTCTAATTAATATATGCCAATATTCATTTTTCCTTAAGTACCAAATTTTACCTTTTAATACTGTCATTGGGCCCTGTTTTAGATGTTTGAATGACACCCTGCCTTGTTTTTTTAAAAAGTAATTTATAGGGTCTTGTGCTCATCAATTTTTGTATAGCAGTTAAGAGAATTGTACCTTTTCCCATATAATTCAGAGAGAGACGAATCAGGTTAGGATCTGTAGATTCATGTTTGCAGAATTTTAAAGCTGATGTTCCCTTCCAGGTGGTCTTTAGTATGAGGTCATTGCTGCTGGATGAGATTTAGATCAAAATTTTTTAATTTTTAATTTTTTAAGCCTCCACAATTTGTTCATCTTAGTAAGGAGTTTACTAAAATATATTTAGATTTTTTTTTTTTTTTTTGCGGTACGCCGGCCTCTCACTGTTGTGGCCTCCGGACGCGCAGGCTCAGCAGCCATGGCTCATGGGCCCATCCGCTCCGCGGCATGTGGGATCTTCCCGGACCAGGGCAAGAACCCGTGTCCCCTGCATCGGCAGGCGGACTCTCAACCACTGTGCCACCAGGGAAGCCCTAGAGTATTTTTTATTTCAAGTGTATGCTATTTGAAAAACTAGAGTTTACCAGTCTTATGAATTTGGGTGATTTCTTTAAATGGCCAAGGACCTCTAGGTAAAAATTCAGTCTACTCTTTGCTTTTCTTGGGCACTTCAACTATAGAGTGAGGTGGACTGGTACTGTTGGAGGTTAAAGAATTATTTCTTCTCTTTATTTATTTATTAAAGAATATTTATTTATTCATTTGGCTGCGTCAGGTCTTAGTTGAGGCATGTGGGATCTTTCATCGCGGCGTGTGGTCTTCTCTAGTTGTGGCGCGCGGGCTCAGTAGCTGCAGTGCTCAGGCTTTCTAGTTGTGGCACACAGGCTCTAGAGCGCGTGGGCTTAGTTGCCCCACGGCATGTGGGGTCTTAGTTCCCCAACCAGGGGCCGAACCCGCATCCCCTGAATTGGAAGGTGGATTCTTAACCACTGGATCACCAGGGAAGTCCCTGTTTCTTCCCTCCCTCCCTCCCTTCCTTCTCTTTCTTTCCTATAAATTTATTTATTTATTTATTTTTGGCTGCGTTGGGTCTTTGTTGCAGTGTGGTGCACAGGCTTCTCATTGCGGTGGCTTCTCTTGTTTCTGAACATGGGCTCTAGGCACGCAGGCTTCGGTAGTTGTGGCACGTGGGCTCAGTAGTTGGGGCTCGCGGGCTCTAGAGCGCAACAGGCTTAGTTGCTCCGCGATGTGTGGGATCTTCCTGGACCAGGGCCCAAACCCATGTCTCCTGCATTGGCAGGCGGATTCTTAACCACTGCACCACCAGGGAAGTCCCTCTGTTTCTTCTCTTTAAAAGAAGGCCCTTGGTGGCATGAATTTGAGAGATTCTGGTCTTCAGGACAAACAACCACCTCTTGAGGGCCTCAGTTCATCTTCCTACTTGGGTTATCTCCATAGTTCTTGAGAATGGTACTTTCACTGTCTGGGAGATAGAAGGGGTATGGAACAGTGTATCAGGAGTTGCAGGTGCAGTTGGTGTGTGACTGGACTGGGGAATAAGAGCAGTTGTTATCCAGACTACCTCAGTTTCTTTTGTTTCATAAGGATTGATAATATTGCAAAAGGGTTACAAATTAGTGAACAAACATACTATTACAAGTTACTCTGTTGTGACTGTGGATAAACTCTTCAACACAAGAACTGTATTTTATACTTCTTTTGTATTCTTTAACGCCTAAAGGCCAGGGCATCAGACATGTTGCATCAGAATTTACCATCAAAAAATAAATTATATCTGGGAACTCCTTTGTCAGTAAACAACCAGGGTTGAGAACCATTGAGGTAAGCACATGGTAGGTGTTCAATAAATATATGTTGATTAATTTGCTCTTGGTTCTGGCATGAATTGGGTAGGGTGGAAGAGGACCCAGATTTTTTATAAAGTAAAAGTAGCTTTCCAGGATACCAACACACATCCAACAGCTGGCAGATCTGGATCCATAGTCAGTTCATTGCTAGTTACTCTACCAGCATAACCACCCTGACTTTGTGATCTAGGCAAGATTGAATACAGTCTTGTCAACAGGCAACAGGCAAGTTTTATTTAATCCTTGGGTAGTGGCCTTACTGGTTAATAAGATTGGTTGGGGTGACAGTCGCTAAATTGAAAGAATTCTTGGGGATTTGGGTTGGGGAGGTAGGCTCCTGGGCACCAGCAGTGCCAAGGGAAGAAGTAGAGAGTTATAATTTGACTGTGTCTCCAACACATAACACAATGTATGGAACATAATTGGTGTTCCATAGTTTTTGTTGACTGAAGAAATGAATGGCTCTTTGTTTGAAAAGAGTCATATAAGTTGTGAAATAAAATGCTTCCTACTCATCCTTCAGAACTGAACTAAGATGTCATCTGTTCCATGAATCATTCCTAGGAAAAGTTGAGTGACTCCCTTGTATGTCTTCTCCTTCATTAAAGCATTTATCAGATATTGTCAAATCAGATATCAGACAAATTATAAAACTCTTTCCCCTACCTAATAATGAGCTCCATAAGGGCTGGGCTGTATTGTTCGTTTTTGTATGACTGGTGTGCAACACACAATAAAGGCTTTTTTTTTTTTTTTTTTTTTTGGCCATGTGGCACGTGGGATCTTAGTTCCCCGACCAGGGGTTGAACGCGTGCCTCCCTCCTGCTTTGGAAGCGAGAAGTCTTAACCACCGAACCGCCAAGGGAAGTCCCAATAAAGGCAAAATAGATTCTAGTAATGTTTAATTTAGGCCTCTGTCTTCTACTTCCTTCTTGTAGGCTTCTCTTTCTTCCAGTTCATGGTCTTTACTTTTCAGTTCAGATCAGCAAACATTTATTGAGAGGTAGGTCTTTGTTGGGCCTTGGGGTAGGGTTTCTCATCCTTGGTACTGTTGACATTTGGGCTGGATAATATCCTGTATTGTGATAGGCTGTGCTGTGCATTGTAGGATATTTAGCAGTAGCCCTGACCTTTACCTACTACCTAGTATCACCCTCCCAACCCCCACCCCAGCTGTGACAACCAAAAATGTCTCCAGATATTGTCAAATGTCCTTTGGGGAGCAGAATTGCTCCCTGTTGAAAACTATGTCAAGGGTAGGGGTAGTGGGTTCATAGAGGGAAATAAGTGTAGATGTCCTCACATGTGTACTATCCTTTCATTTGTTCTTTTTGGTTATACAGTCTCTTGTCTCTGACTTTTGGATAAGAAAGAAAAATGAGGGAAATCAGCAGGTGACAGCCTTAAAAAAGCACCATTATTTTTTTTCTGTCTAAATTTTATTTTATTTGGTTTAAATATATTAGAGCAGTACAGACAGCTGAATTATTTACACAGATTTTTGTAAATTCAGTTTCCACCACTGATTAGGTGGGGTAAAGAACTACTAGAATATTACTACCTTGAATAAAAGACTCAGCTTTTTTCAGAAAAGCTGTTTAACACCTAAAGAATAACCAGCATTTTTTTATTTTTGCGGTACACGGGCCTCTCACTGTCGTGGCCTCTCCCGTTGCGGAGCACAGGCTTTGGATGCGCGGGCTCAGCGGCCATGGCTCACGGGCCCAGCCGCTCCGCGGCAAGTGGGATCCTCCTGGACCGGGGCGCGAACCCGCATCCCCTGCACCGGCAGGTGGACTCTCAACCACTGTGCCACCAGGGAAGCCCTCAGCTAACTTTTGAGCTTCATGGCTAAGATATAATATATCTTTTAGTGTTCCTACATAGATACTTTATAACTCTAAAAAACATGTTTAGCTAATGAGCATGCTTTTCTAAGCTCAGTATTTTTTGTGATAGGTAGATTGGTCAAGGCAGTGGTCCTTGGTCCCAGTGGGCCTTCATAAAATGATGACAGATTAGTAGTAACACTGGGGAACTTCACTCCTTTGGCCAGCCTTCTACAATATAACATAATCATTCATGTCTTAGTCACCATTAAAGTGAAGTTGAATGAGTGTTTTTTTTTCCTGTTCCATTTGAAGTTATGAATAGTACTCTAGAGAATTCAAATGTATAGTTATGAATGGTATCTCAGAATAGTTACCATTTATGCAAGTGAGACACACTTCTTAACTTAGGAACCAAACAGAATTGAATTAGAAAAGAGAAGAATAGAAACAAGAATTGTTGAATGCTTGCAGAGGAAATAATGTTCAGATAAAGAAGTACCTCAGGAAACTTTGGTCTCCATCGTGATTTCTATACACTAATAAAGAAAAACAGTTTGAGGTTGATGGGAGAGGCTATTAAACTTTGCCTATGATATTACCTTTCAAGCTGTTTTTCTTTTCTGATAAAATATGGAAAAGCTCGAGACATAGTCTCTTAGTTATAAGATTAATTCTAGTTGGACCAGGTTAAGTTTCTTACTTTTTTTTTTTTTAATTTTATTTTATTTTTGGCTGCATTGGGTCTTCATTGCTGTGCATGGGCTTTCTCTAGTTGCAGTGAGCAGGGGCTACTCTTCGTTGCGGTGCGCGGGCTTCTCATTGTGGTGGCTTCTTCTGTTGCGGAGCATAGGCTCTAGGCCCACGGGCTTCAGTAGTTGTGGTTCGCAGGCTCTAGAGCGCAGACTCAGTAGTTGTGGCACACGGGCTTAGTTGCTCCGTGGCATGTGGGATCCTCCTGGACCAGGGCTTGAACCTGTGTCCCCTGCGTTGGCAGGTGGATTCTTATCCACCGCGCCACCAGGGAAGCCCGAGTTTCTTACTTTTAAATTTATTTATTTTATTTATTTATTTTTGGCTGCATTGGGTCTTCTTTGCTGCACATGGGCTTTCTCTAGTTGCAGCGAGTGGGGGCTGCTCTTTGTGGTGTGCAGGCTTCTCACTGCAGTGGCCTCTCTCGTTGTGGAGCACGGGCTCTAGACGCGCAGGCCTCAGTAGTTGTGGCACACGGGCTCAGTAGTTGCGGCTCATAGGCTCTAGAGCACAGGCTCAGTAGTTTTTGGCACGCAGGCTTAGTTGCTCCGCGGCATGTGGGATCTTCCCGGACCAGGGCTTGAGCCCGTGTCCCCTGCATTGACAGGTGGATTCCTAACCACTGCGCCACCAGGGAAGTCCAAGTTTCTTATTTTTAGAATATAGAGGCCCTTTTGGGAAGAAGCAGTGGTTCAACTCAGTTCCAGTTTGAGTGAATATGTGTGTGTATATGCACACATACATACTTACACATATATTTATGATGTGGCTTACGGGGACATTTGAATTTTGTAATTGACATAGTAATGAGCAATTCTTTTACTCTCATGTATTTAGAATTGAGACCTTTTTCTCCTGTGATTATGCCATTGTTCTAGCAAGTCCTCAGTCTAGAAAGCTTTCTTCAAATCATATCTTGAGTAATTGTTTTTAAACTGTGTAGAAGGAGGTCTTAGGTCATGTCCATGATGTTCCCTTCCATTCGCAATTGAGAACTGTAAGTAAATTTCCCTTTTTATTTTTTTATTATTATTTTTATTTATTTATTTATTTATTTTAATTTCCCTTTTTAGAATACTGCTAGTCTTTAAAGAATAGTTTTCCTGATGACAAAGCCATTTGTGGAATTATGAGAAGTATAAGACCAACTTTGCCCCCTTTTTACCTTTAAAGTTCCTTCAACATTCATTGGGTGATAATTTGCAAAGCACAGTGATATGTATTGTTACAGTCAGCCCCCAGCATTGAGATAAATTATGTTATGCTGCATTTTTAAAGAAATATATTTATTTATTTGGCTGCGCTGGGTCTTAGTTGTGGCACGTGGGATCTTCCTTGCAATATGCGGGCATCTTTTAGTTGCGGCATGTGGGATCTTTAGTTGTGGCATTTGGGATCTAGTTCCCTGACCAGGGATCGAATCCGGGCCCCCTGCTTTGAGAGCTTGGAGTCTTAAACCACTGGACCACCAGGGAAATCCCAGTAGCTACATTTTATACAGATAAACAGGCTCAGAGAGGTTAAGTAACTTCCTTAAAGTCACTCAACTAATAAATAACAGTTTTGAGATTGAACCCTGTCTTTATTTTTTTTATTTTTTATTTTTTTTGTTTTTTTGTTTTTTGCGGTATGTGGGCCTCTCACTGTTGTGGCCT
>NW_006786690.1:573553-592038 GCF_000442215.2 Lipotes vexillifer
CCTATTTTTTTTTTTTTTTTTTAAAGATTTTTAATTTTAATTTAATTTTTATTTATTTATTTGTGCTGTGTTGGGTCTTCGTTTCTGTGCGAGGGCTTTCTCTAGTTGTGGCAAGTGGGGGCCACTCTTCATCGCGGTGCGCGGGCCTCTCACTATCGCGGCCTCTCCCGTTGCGGAGCACAGGCTCCAGACGCGCAGGCTCAGTAGTTGTGGCTCACGGGCCTAGCTGCTCCGTGGCATGTGGGATCTTCCCAGACCAGGGCTCGAACCCATGTCCCCTGCATCGGCAGGCGGACTCTCAACCACTGCGCCACCAGGGAAGCCCTAAGCCCCTATTTTTTAATGAGATTTTTTTAAAGGTAAGATTTACATACAGTAGAATGCATAAAAATGCAAGTATGTAGTTAGATGCGTTTTGACAAATGTAAAGACATGTGTGGCCAATACCCAATCAAGAGATAGAATATTTCCATAACCTTCCAAAGTTCCCTCATACCCACTTCCAGTCGGTCCCTGCTATCTTATAGGCAACCACTGTTGTGATTTCTATCCTCACATATTAATTTTTCCTGTTCTTCACTCATACAATATGCACGCTTGTGTCTGAATTCTTCTGTTCAACGTAAAGTTCTTGAGATTAATCCATGTTGATATGTATATCAGTATCAACCCAAGCCTTTTGGTGTATATCTAGAGTTCTTTCCAACAAACTACAACTGCTCATTTGCTAATTCTTATATCACATCCTTTTTTTTTTTTTTGCGCTTTGGTATTTGCATGTAATTTACTTCCTTTTTCTATTATACTAGATGTATTTATTTTTAAAATCGCTTTGAAATTACAAAAGTAATACATGATCATTGCAACAAATTACACAATTAGAAGTGAATAAAGCGTGAAAGTTTCCTCAGATTTATTTTTATTTCTGCCTTTTTCCAATTATGAAAATGAGTGCTCTTTGTTTAAAAAAAAAAAGCCAAATTCAAAAAATATGAAGCAGAGAATAAGAATCACTCATAATCCCACTAGTTAGCATTTTGATATCTTTTCCTCTTTCTCTGCACTTTGTTTACCATGGCTGAGACCACGGTTTAGGGATTTTTAGGCTTCCCTACATTTTTTTTTTTTTTTTTTTTTTTTAATTTATTTATTTTGGCTGTGTTGGGTCTTTGTTGCTGTGTGCAGGTTTTCTCTAGTTGCAGCAAGCAGGAGCTACTCTTTGTTGCGGTGCAGTGCACGGGCTTCTCATTGCGGTGGTTTCTCTTGTTGCGGAGCACGGGCTCTAGGCACACAGGCTTCAGTAGTTGTGGCATGCGGGCTCAGTAGTTGTGGCTCGCAGGCTCTAGAGTGCAGGCTCAGTAGTTGTGGTGCACAGGCTTAGTTGCTCCATGGCATGTGGGATCTTCCCGGACCAGCGCTCGAACCCATGTCCCCTGCATTGGCAGGTGGATTCTTAACCACTGTGCCACCAGGGAAGTCCGAGGCTTCCCTTCTTATATTAGGTTTCTCACATCCTCATTAATCATTTCTTATTATTTCAGTGTTCATGCTTGTTGGCCACCCTAAATCTGAGTATCTATCTGGCAGTGTGACCTTGGCTGGGCTGGGCTCATCAAGCAAACTGTACACTCCTTCATCACTCACCTCATTCTTGCATACCCAGCACCCAACACCCAACATTTCTTGCAAAGTAGGAGGCAGTTAGTTCTGTGGTTATGAGTATAGATTCTGGAGTCAGTCCATCTGTTTTCAAATGTAGGCTCTGCCACTTACTAGCTCTGTATGTACCCTTAGGCAATGAATCTCTTAGCTTCAGTTTTCTCATCTGTAAAGATGGGGACCTGGCTAATTTTACTGTAAAATATGGAGCATATCTCAAAGGATTTTAGAAGGATTAAATGACATCATTACTTAGTCCATTGCTCAAATAATGTTAACAGTTGTTATAAATTAAGACAATCAATGGCATGTTTGGTTGGATATGTCATCTATCTAGCCCAGAATTCTGCTGCTTGTGGGAAAGGGATGAAAATGTCAACTTCAAAATTTAGGGCTATGTTGCCCAAAGTTTATAATTTCTCTTAGGAAGGAGGTTCTTATGGAAATGTTGCCTATGAATTTATCTAGACTATCTAGACTATCTTTGAATTATTTTTTCTTACATTTTGTACTCCCCATCTGAGTAATGAGTTTTATTACTTTATACACTGGATTGGGCAGTAAACTATTACTTTTTATTAGTCCTAATAAAAGTAGTAAGTGTATACTATGTGTCAGGCATTGTGCCTATTTCTATCCTCATAGCAGTCCTTCAAATTAGTTATTTACAGATGAGAAAAGCGAGGCTCAAAGAAGTTAAGCAACATGCGCACTGTCACACAGCTAAACCTACTGGGATTAGAACTCAATTCTTTCCTCCCTCCACTTCCTTTCCCTTCCTCTTACCCCTTCCCTTCCCTTTTTCTACATAAAACTTCTGTCTTTGTGATTCTAAAACCTGGGTTTAAAATATTTTTAAAATATACTTTATTGTTTCTTTAGACTTCTAACTACATTGTAACTTCTAAGATTTGATGCAGTCTCTACCATTTCACACCCTTTTTGTTTCATACTAATGTGTCCTTTATATATCTATATCTGTATTAAAAAATATGTATGCATACATAAGCTCCTCTGTCCTTTGGTCTTTGGGAATACCTTTCTAGGCCTTGTGTATCTATTTTACCATTTTTGTGCCATGATGGCCACAACTGCACATTTTATTCTGGGTACAGATACGCTTTGGTTTGTACAAGGGCAGGATAATGTGTTCTTTGTTTTCAAAGCCTTCGTAATAACAGCCAGCATTTTGTTGCCTTTTTGTAGCTGTATTCAGCATAAGTCCAGGGACGCTGAAACCCTTTTCTTGTATTGTAACAGGTAGCTTTAGAGCTCATCATCTGATAATTATAATTTGGACTATTTTTCCATTACTGCATTACCTTATTTTTGTCTACATAGAAGCTATTTTCCACATTTCTCAACACACAACTTGGTACCATCATATTTCTAGCTACTGCTTTAGAGTCATCTGCAAACTGGGAAGATGTCACTAGACAGTTTTCTCTAGGTAATTTCTAAAAATGTTACTTGTGTTAGGTTTCAGCATTAATCCTTGGGGGACCCCTTTGTTTATACATCTTTATCTAGAGAAGGTACTATATCAGAACACTCTTATTTCTGTTTCTAAATGAAGTCTCTGGGGAAAAAAATTAGTCTTCTTAAATAATATTTATTTACTGTTTTCAGTAGCCTTTGGAAGAGTTTTTTTTTTTAATTTTAATACTATTTAATTTACATTATATCACATATCCTCTCACTTCAGATATGCATATGTTTTACCTGAAGCCTTGCAAACAGCAGGTTCTCTGTAAGGCTTTGATATATTAAATGTTCAACAATAAGATAATGCCCAGTATTGGGTTATTAGTTTAACATTCAACAAATAATTATTGAGTATATGTTATGTGCCAAGTATGAAGAATACAACTCAGTGACTATGAGAGGTAAGGTCCCTGCTCTCATGCAGTTTAAGAAGCCTTGGGTAGACAATAAACAAACACATAAATAAAATATTGAAAGATTGTGATATGTTAGGAAGAGGATAAAATAGGGTGCTATAATAGAGATAATAGAGGAACTTATAGATGGTCAGGAAAGGCTTCTCTGAGGAGGTGACAAACCAAAACTGAAGAATGAAAATGAATGAGCCAAATGCAGAGCTGAGGAGAGAGTTCCAAGATAGAAGGAACTAAGAGCAAAGGTATTTCAGAGCTTTGTAGGACTGATAAAGGAGTTTTATTTTTAAGTAAAATGGGAAGTCTTGGTGAGTTTTTTTTTTTTAATTGAGGTACTTGAAAAGTTTTGTTTTTGAACTTTTTTTTTTTTTTTTTTTTTTTGGTGGCCGCGCTGCAAGACTTGTGGGATCTTAGTTCCCTGACCAGGGATTGAACCCAGGCCTCAGCAGTGAAAGCATGGAGTCCTAACCACTGGACAGCCAGGGAATTCCCTAAAAAAACTTTTTAATGCAAAATTTCAAGCATATATAAAAGTAAATGGTATAATGAACCCCTGTGTATCTGTTTCCTAACTTCAACATTTTTTTTTTTTTTTGGGTACGCGGGCCTCTCACTGTTGTGGCCTCTCCCTTTGCGGAGCACAGGCTCCAGACACGCGGGCTCAGCGGCCATGGCTCACGGGCCCAGCCGCTCTGTGGCACGTGGGACCCTCCCGGACCAGGGCACGAACCCGCGTCCCCTGCATCGGCAGGCTGACTCTCAACCACTGCGCCACCAGGGAACCCCACTTCAACAATTATTAATGCATGACTCATCTTTTTTCTAATATCCTATCTCCTCCCCTAATGTTATTTTTTTCAACAGTTAATGTAGCTTTTATTTATTTTTATTTTTTAAGCTTTTAGATATAATTGACAAACAAAAATCTTATATATTAAGGTATACAACATGATAGTTTGATACATGTATACATTGTGAAATGATTAACCACAATCAAGCCAATTAACACATATTGATACATCACCTCATGTAGTAACCATATTGATGCATCACCTCAGGTAGTAACCGTTAATAATGTAACTTTTATTTAAAATTACTATCTAGCCTATAGACTGCCGCAGTTTAAATACTTGAATTAACAGTGCTTTCGTTTCATTTTTACAAGTTTTATTGAGATATTATTGGCATACAATAAACCCCATACATTTAAAATATAAAATTTGATCAGTTTTGACATATATATATACAATTAAAGCTACCACCATAATCAAGATAATGAACATATTCATCACCCCTAAATCTTTCCTCCTTTGTAATCACTCCCTCCTGCTCCGATGCCTCCCCCCACACCCCCAGGCCATAGGCAACCACTGACGTGCTGTCTATCACTATAAATTATTTTGAATCTTCTAGAATTTTATATAATCATGTAGTATGTGCTCATTGACAGGGGCGGAGGTCTGGTGTCTTTCATTTGGGATAATTATTTTGAGATTCATCCATGTTGTTGCAAGTTTCACTAGTTGCCGAGTAATAATGCATTACATGAATATAGTAATTTGTTCATCCATTCACCTGTTGCTGGACATTTGGGTGGTTTCCAGTTTGGGGCTGTTACAAATTAAGCTGCTGTGCACATTTGTGTACAAGTCTTTTTGTGGACATTTAAAAAAAAATTAATTAATTGATTATTTGTTTGTTTATTTCTGGCTGTGTTGGATCTTTGTTGCTGTGCACAGGCTTTCTCTAGTTGCGGTGAGTGAGGGCTTCTCTTCGTTGTGGTGCTCGGGCTTCTCATTGCGGTGGCTTCTCTTGTTGCGGAGCATGGGCTCTAGGCACGCAGGCTTCAGTAGTTGCAGCACGTGGGCTCAGTAGTTGCGGTGCGCAGGGCCTAGAGTGCACAGGCTTCAGTAGTTGCGGTGTGCAGGCTCAGTAGTTGTGGCGCATGGGCTTAGTTGCTCTACGGCCTGTGGGATCTTCCCGGACCAGAGATCAAACCCGAGACATTTCTTTTTAATTTTTAAAATTGAAATACAATTTACATGCCAAACAATTTAGCAATTTAAAGTATGGAATTCAGTGTTTTTTAGTATATTCACAAGGTTATGCTGTCATCACCACTGTTTAATTCCAGAACATTTTTATCACCCCAGAAAAAAAAACCATACCTATTAGCAGTCACTCCTCATTCCCCCCTCCCCATGCCCTACACAACCATTAATCTACTTCCTATGTCTGTGGATTTGCCCATTCTGGACATTTCATATAAATTCAGTCATACAATATGTGGTCTTTTGTAATTGGCTTCTCTCACTTAGCATAATGTTTTCAAGGGTTCATCATGTTGTAGGCTTGTATCAGTACTCCATTGTATGGATGTAACACTTTTATTTATCTATTCAACAGTTGATGGACATTTCAGTTGTTACTACTTTTTTTTTTTTTTTTTTTTTTTTTTTTTTTTTTTGGTAAGAATAAATCCTACAGAGGAAATTCTGTGAGGAGAATTTAGATATGACACTTATTTCTATTTTTTTTTTTTTTTTTTTTTTTTTTTTTTTTTTTTTTTTGCGGTACGTGGGCCTCTCACTGTTGTGGCCGCTCCCATTGTGGAGCACAGGCTCCGGACGCGCAGGTTCAGCGGCCGTGGCTCACAGGCCTAGCCACTCCGCGGCGTGTGGGATCCTCCCGGACCGGGGCACGAACCCGTGTTCCCTGCATTGGCAGGCGGACTCTCATCCACTGCGCCACCAGGGAAGCCCTGTTACTACTTTTTGGCTGTTATGAATAACGGTGCTGTAGCATTCTTGTACAGATTTTTTGTGTGGACATATGTTTTCATTTCTCTTGAGTATGTACCTGTGAGTGGATTTGCTGGGTCATATGATAACTCTTTTTGAGGAGCTGCCAGACTGTTTTCCAGTGTAGCTGCACTATTTTACATTTCCACCAACACTGTATGGTTCCAGTTTTTCCACATCCTCACCAGTATTTCTTATCTGTTTTTTTGACGATAGCCATCCTAGTGGGTGTGAAATGATATCTCGTGGGGTTTTTTTTTTGGTTATTGTTATTATTTTTTTGAAGTATAGCTGATTTAACAATGTTGTGTTAGTTTCTGGTGTACAGCACAGTGAATCAGTTATACATACATATGTATGTATATTCATTTTCCGATTCTTTTCCATTATAGTTTATTACAGGATATTAAATATAGTTCCCTGTGCTATACGGTAGGATCTCATTGTTTATCTATTTTATTTTAATATTCACTTATTTTATTTATTTTCTTATTTTTTGGCTCCATCGGGTCTTAGTTGCGGCATGCGGGATCTTCGTTAAGGCATGTGGGATCTTTTGTTGTGGCGCGCAGGCTTCTCTCTAGTTGTGGAGTGCGGGTTTTCTTTTCTGTAGTTGTGGCACGCAGGCTTTCTCTTCTCTAGTTGTGGCACGCAGGCTCCAGGGTGTGTGGGCTCTGTAGTTGCGGCGCGCAGGTTCCAGAGCTCCTGGGCTCTGTAGTTTGCAGCACGTGGGCTCTCTAGTTGAGGCGTGCAAGCTCAGTAGTTGTGGCACACTGGCTTAGCCGCCCCGTGGCACGTGGGAACCTAGTTCCCCGATCAGGGATCGAACCCACGTCCCCTGCATTGGAAGGTGGATTCTTTACCACTGGACCACCAGGGAAGTCCCTGTTCATCTATTTTATATATAGTAGTTTGTATCTGCTAATCCCAAACTTCTAGTTTATCCTCCCCCCAGTATCTCATGTTTTGATTTCCATTTCCCTAATGACTAGTGATGTTGAGCACTTTTCATGTGTTTGTTGGCTATTTGTGTATCTTCTTTGGAGAATGTCTGTTTAAATGTTTTACCCATTAATAAGTTGGTTCATTCATCCTTTTATTATTGAGTTGTAATAGTTTTATATATATTCTGGATACAAGTCCCTTATCAGATATGATATGTAAATATTTTCTTTTCATTTCTGTGGGTTGTCTTTTTACTTTCTTGACCATGACCTTTATTTATTTTTTAAAATTTATTTTATTTTATTTTTGCCGTGTTGGGTCTTTGTTTCTGTGCGAGGGCTTTCTCTAGTTGTGGCAAGCAGGGGCCACTCTTCATAGCGGTGCGTGGGCCTCTCACTATCGCGGCCTCTCTTGTTGCGGAGCACAGGCTCCAGACGTGCAGGCTCAGTAGTTGTGGCTCACGGGCCTAGTTGCTCCGTGGCATGTGGGATCCTCCCAGACCAGGGCTCGAACCCGTGGCCCCTGCATTAGCAGGCAGATTCTCAACCACTGTGCCACCAGGGAAGCTCCCTACCATGACCTTTAAAACACAGAAGTTTTTCAGTTTTGATGAAGTACAGTTTATCTATTTTTTCTTTGGTTGTTTGTGCTTTTAGGTGTCGTATCTAAGAAACTATTGCCTACTCCAGAATTGCGAAGATTTATACCTGTGTTTTCTTCTAAGAGTTTTATACTTTTAGATCTTATATTTAAGCCTTTGATCCATTTTGAGTTAATTTTTAGTATGGTGTTAGGTAGGGGCTCAACTTTATTATTTTTTTTTAAAGAATTAAAAAAAATTATTTATTTTTAATTTTGCCTGCGTTGGGTCTTTGTTGCTGCGTGCGGGCTTTCTCTAGTTGTGGCGAGCAGGGTTCTCACTGCGGTGGCTTCTGTTGTTTTGGAGCACGGGCTCTAGGCGCACAGGCTTCAGTAGTTGTGGCATGCAGGCTCAGTAGTTGTGGCTTGCGGGCTCTAGAGCGCAGACTCAGTAGTTGTGGCACATGGGCTTAGTTGCTCCGCAGCATGTAGGATCTTCCCGGACCAGGGATCGAACTCATGTACCCTGCATTGGCAGGTGGATTCTTAACCACTGCACCACCAGGGAAGTCCAGGGTTTCAACTTTATTCTTTTGCATATGAATATCCAGTTGTCCCAGCACCATTTATTGGAAAGATAAGTTGTTCCCCATTGAATTTTCTTGCATCCTTTTTAAAGATAAATTGACCATAAATGTATGGGTTTGTTTTGGGGTTCTCAGTTCTATTCCACTGATCTGGATGTCTGTTCTTAATGCCAGTATCACACAGTCTTGATTACTGCAGCTCTTTTGTAAGTTTTGAAATAAAAACAGTATGAGTCCTTCAATTTTGTTCCCTTTTCAATATTGTTTTGACTTTGCTGAGTTCCTTGCACTTCCGTATGAATTTAGGCTCAGCTTGTCAATTTCAGCAAAAAACCCAGCTGGGATTTTGGTAGGGATTTTATTGAATCTGTAGATTAATTTAGGGAGTATTGCCAGCTGAACAATATTAAGTCTTTCAGTACATTAATATGGGATGTCTTTTCATTTATTTAGGTCTTTAAATTTTTTCTAGGTTTTGAAGTCTTAATGTACAAGTCTTACACTTCTTTTATTAAATTTATTCCTAAATCTTCCTAAACTTATTTATTTTGATGCATTTGTAAGTGAAATTATTTCCTTAATTTCATTTTTGGATTGTTTATTGCTAGTGTGTAGAAATAAAATTGAATTTTGTATATTGATCTTGTATACTGCTACCTTGCTTCTAACAGTTTTTTTGGTGGATTCCTTAGCATTTTCTATTGATATAAGATCATGTCATCTGCAAATAGAGTTTTACTTCTTCATTTCCAATCTCATGCCTTTTATTTCTTTTTCTTACCTGATTGCCCTGGCTGGAACCTCCAGTACAATACTGTACAGAAGTGATAAGAATGGATATTGTAGTCTCGTTCCTGACCTTAGGGGGAAGTCTTTGTCTCATTTTGATAGTACAGTAATACTGGTCTCATAGAATAAGTTCAGACTTGTTTGCCCTTATTTTTGTTTTTTTGTTTTGTTTTTGCAGTACACGGGCCTCTCACTGTTGTGGCCTCTCCCTTTGCGGAGCACGGGCTCCGGACGCGCAGGCTCAGCGGCCATGGCTCATGGGCCCAGCCGCTCCGTGGCATGTGGGATCTTCCCTGACTGGGGCACGGACCCGTGTCCCCTGCATCGGCAGGCGGACTCTCAACCACTGCGCCACCAGGGAAGCCCTGTTTGCCCTTATTTTTGAAGCAGATCCCAGACTTCATTTTATTTGTAAATATTTCAGCATACATCTCTAAAATACAAGTATTTCCCCTATTGAAACATGGTTATATTAACATTGTCACACGGCAGTATCTTTAAATATCCATTCAGTTAAAACGTTTTAAGCAGGGGGTGGGTATGTGATATGATATACATTTTTAAAAGATTAATCCAATTGCTGCAAAGAAAATGGATTATTTGGGGGCAGGAATTGACTAAGGTGAATAACAGAAGTCCAGGTAATGATGGAGACTTCAACTAGGTTGGTAGAAAAAGAAATGAAAAGAAGTAGATGTATTTAGTATGTATTTTGGAGGTAGAGCTGATAAGCTTGATGATGAATTGGATGTGTGGGTCAAGGAAGAAAACAAGGATTGAGCATGCCTTCCTTCTGGAAACTCTTCTCGTAGCTTTTATGACAAGGCATTGTTCTGATTCTCCTACATTTCTTGATGCTTCTTTGTCAGTCTCCAAGTTGTCCTCTGTCCTTGCCTTTCTGTTTATGCTTTTGTGTTAGGAGGTCATCTCCTCTCTCGTGTCTCTGACTGCAGCCTTCATGTATCAGTAGTAACTCCCAAATCTGTATTTCTACCTCTGAACCTCAGTCCTAGAGTTCCTATTGAATCCCTCCACTTGGGTATCCCTTCTGCACCTTCAGCTTTTCATGGATTGTTTGCTTTTGGGAACCAGTGGTCAGATTGGTGCAGCTTGTTTCCTTCTTGCTTGGGAGACATGTTTATAGGTTTTAAGGATGGATTTTATACAGATTTTAACGATGGAACCTTTGCTTTTCTGAGAAAGATGCTTAGCACACCTGGACAGCATTTTCCTTCAGCACACCTTGACCTCCTCATAAGTTAAAATGGGAAGGCTGAGCATTTCTTCTGCCTGTCCACCCCCCACCGCCCCCAGTCCCCTGACTTGCTGCCTTTTATCCTGACTCACATATTTCTATTTACTTATTCACTCAGTCATTTATTCAGCACATTTCAGGGCTAGTATAGGTCTGCCAACATACCAAACATTGGCTCTGCTGTTTTCCCACTTCATTCAGATGTAAGGCCTTAGTTGCTGTTGACTTCCCTGAACTCCCGATCTCTTTTCATGCCAACACACTCTCAGGTCCCTTCCTGTCTTTTTCTCCCACTAGGTCAGTTTTGGTCCTTTGTTACCAGTTGCCTTGACTGCTGCTTCTTATTCCAGTCTCCCCCCACCCAGCTCCATTCTTTTCTCTGCTTAAGTGAGATGTATAGCATCTTCCTAAATATTCTGTAATCTGTAACTCCACTTGTGTGACTCCTAGCACTTACCGACTAAAGTACAAACTCAACCTGATATTTAAGATTCTGTGATCTGGCCCTACTTGTCTTTCCAGCCTTGCTTTCTACTACTTTTGCAATAACGTACTCATCTTCATTCCCCAGAAATGTCTCATTATTTTCTGCTTACATACCTCTGCTCACACTGTCCACCTTAGACCTAATACTCGTTGTCTTTACATGTCCAAATCCTTCCTATATTTATTTATTTATTTATTGGCTGCACTGGGTCTTTGTTACTGTACGCAGGCTTTCTCTGTAGTTGCGGTGAGCAGGGGCTACTCTTCATTGTGGTGCACGGGCTTCTCATTGTGGTGGCTTCTCTTGTTGTGGAGCACGGGCTCCAGGCGCACGGGCTTCAGTAGCTGTGGCTCGCAGGCTCTAGAGTGCAGACTCAGTAGCTGTGGCACACGGGCTTAGTTGCTCTGTGGCATGTGAGATCTTCCAGGACCAGGGATCGAACCCGTGTCCCCTGCATTGGCAGGTGGATTCTTAACCACTGCACTACCAGGGAAGTCCCTCCTGCCTTTTTTTTTTTTTTTTTTTGCGGTACGCAGGCCTCTCACTGTTGTGGCCTCTCCCGTTGCGGAGCACAGGCTCCGGACGCGCAGGCTCAGCGGCCATGGCTTACGGGCCCAGCCGCTCCGCGGCATGTGGGATCTTCGCAGACTGGGGCACGAACCCGTGTCTCCTGCATCAGCAGGCGGACTCTCATCCACTGCGCCATCAGGGAAGCCCTGTTCTGCCTATTTTTAACACGCAGTTATATGACACTCCTCTACGATGCTTTTCGTGATTTACTTAACCAGGAGTAAACCATAACTTCATCACTTTTACTTTGTTTTATATTTATGTTCTTTTCTTGTCTCTCCTATGTTAGGAAACTCTTTAAACAGAAACTGTTTCTTGTATCTGTATACATCTTCTACAATGCTATGGCCTTTGCACTTGGTGGTTACTCAATAAATGTTTGCTGAGTGAGGTAATATTGCAGGTAATGTTCCTGGAGGCAGAAAACTAGATTGAATGACTTCTTGAGGTACTTGCCAACCCCATCATTTATTTTCATAGATTTTTGTAGATTCAAGAGCTAGAAGTGTCCTTATAGATAAAATTTTCTCTCATTGAAAAAAAGTATGGGGGGGCTTCCCTGATGGCGCAGTGGTTGAGAGTCCGCCTGCTGATGCAGGGGACACAGGTTCGTGCCCCAGTCCGGGAAAATCCCACATGCCGCGGAGTGGCTGGGCCCGTGAGCCATGGCCTCTGAGCCTGCGCATCCGGAGCCTGTGCTCTGCAACAGGAGAGGCCACAACAGTGAGAGGCCCGCGTACCGCAAAAAAAAAAAAAAAAGTATGGGGGCTTCCCTGGTGGCGCAGTGGTTAAGAATCTGCCTGCCAATGCAGGGGACACGGGTTTGAACCCTGGCCCGGGAAGATCCCACATGCCGTGGAGCAGCTAAGCCTGTGAGCCACAACTACTGAGCCCACGTGCCACAACTGTTGAAGCCTGCATGCCTAGAGCCCGTGCTCCGCAACAAGAGAAGCCACTGCAATGAGAAGCCTGCGCACCACAACGAAGAGTAGCCCCCGCTTGCCGCAGCTAGAGAAAGCCCGTGCACAGCAACGAAGACCCAACGCAGCCAAAAATAAATAAATAAATTTTTTGTTTTAAAGTATGTGTAGAAAATTTCAAACATATACAGATGTAGAGAAGATGATATAATGAACTGCTACATGCCCATCACTCAACTTCAACAGTTATCACCTCGTGGTCAATTTTGTTCATCTGTACTATTACCTACTGTCTCATCCTCACAAGATTCTTTTGAAAGAAATCCCAGACACCATATTATTTAAATTGTAAATAATTTCATTATGTAGCTATAAAAGATACTCTTTAAAAAAAAAAGTAACACAGTACACAGTAACATCATTGGATAGCCAGTTAATGTTCGTATTTCCAGTTGCTTTCTCTTTTCCCTCTTCCCTTCATCTGTGCCTTCCTTTCTCTCTAAACATTTGCTTTATTCGAATCAGGTTCCAAAAAATATCCATACATTGACTTGATTTATATGGCTCTTAAAATCTCTTTTAATTTTTGGGTTCTGTGGCTCTTAAGTTTCTTTTCATCTTTCGGTTCTCTTGCCTTTTTTCCTTTATATTTTTGTTGTTGTTGAAGAAAGCAAGTTTTCCCATTCTGGATTTTGCTAATTGAATTTCTATGAATTATTTGTTTCTCTGTCCCTTGTATTCCCTGTAAACTGGTTTTTAGATCTAGAGCAGCATTGTCTAATAGAAATATTCAAGCCTCAAATGAAATTTAAATTTTCTAGTAGGCATATTAAAAAGGTAAGAAGAAACAGGTGAAATTTGTTTTAATAATATTTTAAATTAACCTGATAGTTGCAAGTTACTATCATTTCACCACGTAATGAATATAAAAAATATTTAGATGTTTTACATACTAAATCTTTGTGATTCAGTGTGTGTTTTACACTTAAAGCACATATCAATTCATATGAGCCAGACACATTTCAAGTGCTTGATAGCTACATGTGTGTAGTGGCCGCCTGTTGGTCAGCACAACTCTAGAGGCTTGACCTAAATCAGCTTCCTGCTTTGGCAATATAATGCTTCATAAGTGTTGTTGTATTCTACTATCAGGAGGCCTATAATGTCCAGATGTCTCTTTTTGTGTTGTAAGTGGTCATGGATAATGATTACCTAGCTGTTTGTAAAATGGTGATATTCTAGTGCTATCATTCTTTCTTCATTTATGAGCTGGAATACTTCAAAAAAGAAAAACTTTCCCTAATCAACTCTTTGGTTACCCTGAAGTTTTTGATTTGTACAGGAAAGGCAGGATAAATGCTTGATTCTTTACCTTTAGTCCTTTATTTGTAAGTTTTCAAAATGGTAAGTTGGTTCCCTGATATGCTCCAAAGGGAATCAGTGAGTTGTTAGGTTTTTTTAAAAGTATCATTATGAATTTATGGGTATTAACATATTTGACATGTTTTAATCTATTGTAGTTATTCTTTTTTTAAAAAATAGATTTATTAATTTTGTTTATTTATTTTTGGCTGTGTTGGGTCTTCGTTGCTGCGCGCAGGCTTTCTCTAGTTGCGGCGAGTGGGGCCTACTCTTTGTTGCAGTGCGCGGGCTTCTCATTGCAGTGGCTTCTCTTTTTGCAGTGCGCGGGCTCTAGGTGCATGGGCTTCAGTAGTTGCAGCATGCGGTCTCAGTAGCTGTGGCACACGGGCCCTAGAGCACACGGGCTTCAGTAGTTGTGGCATATGGGCTCAGTAGTTGTGGCACACGGGCTTAGTAGTTGTGGCACACAGGCTTGGTTCCTCCATGGCATGTGGGATCTTCCCAGACCAGGTCTCGAACCCGTGTCTCCTGCATTGGCAGGCGGATTTTTAATCACTGTGCCACCAGGGAAGCCCTGTTGTAGTTCTTACTGATGTTCAGTTTGTTCCATCTTGGACCAATGGGAGCCTCTTCAAGTTGGCTCCTGATTTCTTTTGACATAACTGCAGTAGTCTTTGATAGTGTTCCTTGGTTTCTAGTTATGATAAGATGTTCCAGACTCATCTTGTACATTTCCTGCCCTTTAGTCAAGGAGCTCTGGATGCTTTTAGTGAGATATGGTATTTAAAGACCATGTTTATTGCCTAGGAAACTGAAGGCTGGAGAAGTAGAGCGATTTAACCAAGGTCACACAGATTTAGCAGCATTATCTGACCTAGAACCTGAGGCTTGTGGCTCTTAACTCTATGCCATTGCCATTTTGTCTTGCTTCCTCTACCTAATTTCTGTGACAGGAGTTTTAACTGCATTTGAGCTTCTACTCTAGGCCATCAGGGGAAGATAGGTTTTGTGGGTCACCATTGGAGGTACAATCAGACCTCATTAATTTGGGCTAATTGAGGTAAATCCTAGTGAGAGTGTTGTGTTTTGTTTTTCTCTAGGTGCGACTGTTACTTTGAGTCATAACTGAAACTAGGCTATTAGTGTTACCAGGTTTTTTTGTTAGGTAGAGGTCCCTGTATCTGGTTTAATGAATAGCTGAGAATGATGTGCAATTTAACTTTAATTGTATGTAAATTAGACTCCTGAAATGCTTAAAAACAGCTCATTAAACATTTCTCCCTGCAATCTTATTTACACTGGTTTCTTAGCCAGGCTTTTCTTTATTCGAGTACAGAGGTAAACTTTAGCTCAGGTCTGAATTTGTCTCAAGTTTTCAAATGGGTGTGAAGTCTATATTAATAAAGTGTTGCCATAAAGTTCAGAGAATTTTGGAAAGAATATTTGAGAAAGTGCAGAGGAAGAGCATCTGAAAGTCAGACATGGCATTTTCAGCCAACCAGAATGCAACTTCTTGTGTTTGAAAGTAAGCTGAAAGTACTTTTAAAAGTCAAACAAAGCTTTCAGAAAGCTCGTTCACTATCTAAAAAGTCGTATCATCCTAGGACTTCACTCAGAGACAACTGTGTATAGAGGGTCAGAGGATCTAGGTGTGCTAGGGCTATCAGTGTTGCCTGTTGGCTCTGTGGCCCAGAGTAAGTCACTTGACCTATCTGAGCCTTAATTTATTCATCTATAATGAGGTAATTAAAATTGGGAGTAGTAATACATGTTCTTTTTACCTCACAGACTTCTTGTGAAATTCAAATCAGCTAATTAATCAAATGACATAGTGGATATTTATTGAATTAATGAGAGATGACATGAAAGTGCTTTTTAAACTAAAAGCCTTGTTTGACTGTAAACATTATTAGAATAATATAGATTAGATGCACTAATACATACTAATGATCAAAAGCATGACAGCAGAAGGAAGAGATTCAAGATGTCTGTCCAGACTTTATAGCTGTTTTACTACAGAGGCATATAGCACCTCATACCTTAGGATCCTTTGACAGCATCATGGTTTTATAGCATAGTACCACTGCTGATGTGAAGACCCTGAGTTACTAAGAAAAGGTTAAATTATATTTAACATATTCTGTTTAAGAAATAATGGATAAGCATAACATATTTTACAGAGGTTTTCATTAAAATGGTTTTAAGGAGTATAGTGTCTAAAGAGTTATTTCCATTATCTGACAATTCTACCTTGTATGGAGTCTATCACTCCCTAAAAGCAGCTAACACCTGCACTAAATGCCAAAAACTGTTCTAAATTCTTTATATTTACTCCTTTATTTCTCCCAATAATCCCATGAGGGAGAGATTAAGAAATGTGCCCACAATTCTGGATTAGGATCCTGGGTTGAGGAAGAAAATTCCTATAAAGAGCATTATTGGGACAATTGGTAGAATTTAGATATGGACTTTATGTTACATAATAATATTGTATTGTTGTTAAATTTCCTAATGTGATAATTGGACTGTAGTATGTTCTTAGGAGTTGTTCTCTGTAGTATTTAGACATAGAGGCACCATGTCTACAACCTATTATCAAGATGGTTAAAAAATTAGTAATGAAATTGTGTGTGGAGGAGATAAAAGTAAATATGACAAAATGTTCATAATTGCTGAACCTAGGTGAAGGACATAAAGGAGTCCTTTGTACTATTACAGCTTTTCTCCAAGTTTGAAATTATTTCAAAGTAAAAAGTAAAACAGCAAAAAATTTTCTTTGTCACACAGCTAGAGTTTATGTAGCAGGGTTGAGATATGAACTCCGGCCATTTGGTTCCAGAATCCATGTTCTTAGTCACTCTGCTATTGTCCTGTTATATTCATGGTGCTAGATAAATGAGGTAAATCTGTACTGAATTTTAAATAATTGGGACTATGATTGGATCCTGAACATTGAGCTGTTTTAGCAGCTCTGCCTCCTGGTTCTTCAAGGAAAGGGTGATCATATAATTTATTGTGTAAACCAATTCACTTAAAAAAATCTTTTTTAAGTGAAGTATAGTTGACTTACAGTGTTATATTAGTTTCAGGTGTACAACATAGTGGTTTTGCTATTTTTTAAAACAGTTCACTTTTAAGAGTAAGGGGGAGCACTATTAATAATTTCTCTGGGACAGTTGATGGAAATCAAGGTGATGGACACCCTAAAAGGACACCTGTTGGCAGAGATTAGTTTTCACAGATGTGACAAAACATGATAATTGCTTCATTTTAATTAAATTTTGTTTACCATGGATTCTTGTTATACAGCGTCCACACTTTTTTCTCCTGCCAGCAAACCTCAGGCCTTCACCTGATGCATTTTCATTTTTTCTTCTCTAGATTTTGCTAATTCTTTTGCTTCCTTCCAGACCACTTGGGAAATATTCTTTGTCAAATTCCGTTTCGTCCAAGTCTGAAAAACGCCAACAAAACTTTCTGTAAAAAATAAAATTAAACTAAAAAAAAAAATTTCTGTAACACTTGTCCAGTTTTTTAAAATACTGGCATTTAAAACCAGAAATGCCCAAATATCCTTTTTTTTTGGCCGCATGCTGTGCAGCTTGTGGGATCTTAGTTCCCCCATCAGGGATTGAACCCGGGCCCTCTGCACTGAGAGTGCAGAGTCCTAACCACTGGACCGCCAAGGAATTCCTCCAAACATCTTTATTAACGTGATTTCTAAAAGGAAAAGTAGTAGTAAAATGCATCTGTAGTATGAGATAGGTAGAGAAGTATTACTACTATCAACTTCCCGTAGATATTTGGGAAATCCTTACTGTGTGGTACTGGAGGCTGTGATAATGCCTGTTAAAAAGGATTATACCAATCTAGAATCAAAGGTGTATGTATTGCCTCACTGATCTGTTGCCCAGTTAGTGTCCATTGCTGTTCTTCTGATTGTACTTATTTGCAATAAGTCTCCTGGACTGTGTCTAATTAAAGATGTTGACCTTCACTAATAGAGGACTAGTATTTTTTGGTCAATCTCTAAAGAAGCTTTCAAAATTATTCCAATACAGTCTCTGGAGTTTTAAAGCTCAAACTACCTCTTTGCTTCTCCTTTCTCATATAGAATGCATTTAACCAAGTGCACATCCACTAGGGCAGGAGAGGGTGGGACAGGGCAGGGACTGTGAAATGTAAATCAGATAGTTTTCCTTCCAGTTACCTACTATGTTATAAGGTTTGAGGAAGGAGTGGATAAAACTGATGACTAACATAACATTTTTTTTTTTTTTTTTACGGTACGCGGGCCCCTCACTGTTGTGGCCTCTCCCGTTGCGGAGCACAGGCTCCGGACGCGCAGGCTCAGCGGCCGTGGCTCACGGGCCTAGCCGCTCCGTGGCATGTGGGATCTTCCCTGACCGGGGCACGAACCTCCGTCCCCTGCATCGGCAGGTGGGCTCTCAACCACTGCGCCACCAGGGAAGCCCTAACATAACTTTTTTTTTAAACCACTAAGATGACTTTTTTTCCCTTAAATCATAAAATGTGCTTTTATAGTAGCAATAGTCTCAATAATAATTACATTTTTGTTTTTTAAAGTAATGTGTATTTTGTAGTTCAAAGCTGTTAAATTTCTTATTCCTGC
>NW_006786690.1:592048-603532 GCF_000442215.2 Lipotes vexillifer
TTTTTTTTCCTTTAAATTCAAGGAATTGCTATATTTAAATGGATTGTTTTTTTAAAAATAAATTTATTTATTTATTTTTGGCTGCGTTGGGTCTTCATTGCTGTGCGTGGGCTTTCTCTGGTTGCGGCAAGCGGGGACTACTCTTCGTTGCAGTGGCTTCTCTTGTTGCAGAGCACGGGCTCTAGGCTTGTGGGCTTCAGTAGTTGCAGCATGCAGGCTCAGTAGTTGTGGCTTGCGGGCTCTAGAGCGCAGACTCAGTAGTTGTGGCGCACAGGCTTAGTTGCCCTGCGACATGTGGGATCTTCCTGGACCAGGGATCGAACCCGTGTCCCCTGCATTGGCAGGTGGATTCTTAACCACTGCGCCACCAGGGAAGTCCCTGGATAGATTTTTTTTAACATCTAGTTTAATGAATGAGAGTAACCTCTGAAACCAATTTTTACTTGATTGAAAAAAAGGTTTTTTTAAAATTTTAAAGACAGCTACAGATATTACTCAGGTCAACCATGTATTAATCAAAATCAACTATTAAAATAATAAAATACCTATTGACTTGAACTATCAATATTGTATCTTTTTAAAATAAATTTATTTATTTATTTATGGCTGCGTTGGGTCTTAGTTGTTGGGCGTGGGCTTTCTTTAGTTGTGGTGCGCAGGTTTCTCATTGTGGTGGCTTCTCTTGTTGTGGAGCACAGCTCTAGGGTGCGCCGGCTTCAGTAGTGGCACGTGGGCTCAGTTGTCGTGGCTCGCGGGCTCTAGAGCGCAGGCTCAGTAGTTGTGGCACACGGGCTTAGTTGGTCCACGGCATGTAGGATCTTTCTGGACCAGGGATCGAACCTGTGTCCCCTGCATTGGCAGATTCTTAACCACTGTGCCACCAGGGAAGTCCTTGTATTTTTTTATTTGATATAGGAAATTAAGAAATACTTCTGGAACACATTATGTACAAAAGACTATGATAGACATGATCCCTGTCCAAAAGAAGCCTATATTCTGGGAACACAGAGACACATGAACATGTTGCAATATTGTGAAATCTCAGACCTTTGTTTTGGATCCTTATCTCTGCCCTTATTCTATCTAGTCTTCTAGCCATTTTTTCCTAGTAACAATTTTTGCTAATCAATTTAAAGAATACTATGCCAGTTTATTTTAAAATTAGATAAAATGGACAAACTTCCAGCAAAAGAAAACAAGATGACTCAAGAAAAAATTGAAAACCTTTAACTATTAAATAAATTGAATTTATAGTTAAACAACTTTTCCCACAGAGAACACCAGGCCCAAATAATTTCCAGATGAATTTCAAGATACACCCTAAGGTTTTAGATTCAGTTATAAATCCCACTTTTTCATGCTGTTGTCCCCCATTAAGAAGGTGACTGTATGGTTTACATTTTCACTTCCTGGCCTTCCTGACATGGATCTCTATTAAGGGGAGTAGATTGTTACAATTTATTCTTCATTAGCTCTCACTCCTTTTCTCCTACCTTGCCTTTTCTCTGATTTTTTTCTTCATAGTCAGCAAGAGTCAGAAAGGACCTTTTCATTGTTTAGAGATTTATTCTTTTCTTTTTTTTAAAAGAATTTATTTACTTATTTGGCCACGCTGTACAGCTTGCGGGATCTTAGTTCCCAGACCAGGGATTGAACCTGGGCCCTCGGCAGTGAGAGCTTGGAGTCCTAACCACTGGACCACCAAGGAATTCCCTAGAGATTTTTTCTTAGCAGATTCTGTTCATCCTTCTGTCCACTTATCCAGTATTTTATGAAGAATTGATGGGTGACCGAGTGCTGCTCAGCAACTCAGGATTTAAGAAATAGTACCTTCCTTCAAAGAGTTCACAGTCTACCCCTGTTACAACTGTAATACAGGATGGATGTCATACTAGAGGAATAATAGAGTGCTATTGAAGCAGTGGAGGGCTTGATTAATTCTTTCTGGGGAACAGGGTCAGGATGGTTTCATGGAAGCAATTACATTTGAACTGGGCAGGGAAGGATTAATAAATTTCAAGAAGCAGGGAAAAAAAAAACTGAAAAAAAGGTATTCCAAGAAGCAGGAAATATCTTGACTGAAATCACAGGCATGAGAGTACAATAGTGGATGCAGTGTAGAGCATTGTAAAGGTGTGATCAGAAAGGAGGCTGAAGAAGTATGTTGATGTCAGATAGTCAAAGGCCTTAAGTACCACAATATTTGCCCCTCTCTGATTTTTCTTTCTCAGTCTAGTCCTTCTAAAATCTCTAACTCATCTTCAATTCTCAGATGAAAAATTTCAGGTTTGCCTGTGTGTCAGGTGTCAATGTGGCTGCGATTCGGTCATACTGTTTTAGCTTAGTGCTAAGAGAGACCAGTCTTCATCTTGTTCATTGTTGGGAGGCAGCATTCTGAATGACCTCCAGCCATTCTAGGCTTTCAGAGGTTTCTGAAAAATAAAAAGTAGCTCCTTTCTACAAAAAGCATTGGGGATGCTCAGCCTCATTAGCAGGGAAATGCACATTAAAACTACAGTGATGTACTGTTTTGTGTCTATGAGGTGGGCAAAAATTAAAGTGTGACAAAAAATGTCAGCTAGGATATGAAGCAACCAGGACCCAGCAAACAGTAGTGTAAATGGGTACAACTGTTTTGCAAAACGATTTGGTGTTATCTCATGATTGAAGACGTGCATACCCTCTGACCCAGCAATTCCAGTCCCGGATATCTACCCTAAAGAACTCTTGAACATGTGCAGTGGGAGACAAGTACAAAAAAGTCCATAGCAACACTGTTGGCATTAGCAAAAACAAACAAAAAATCCAACCTAGGAAAAAAATCCCAGTATCCATCAACTCTAGATCGGATAAATAAATCACAGTGTGGCCATACAGTAGAGCACTACGTAACCGTGGAAATGAGTAAATTGCAACTATAGCAAAATGAATGAATCTCAACAAATTGTAGAGTGAAAAGTTGCAGAATATACATTATGATGAGATCCCTATAAAGAAACATGTGAGACTAAAAATGTAATGTTTAGAGATAAGATGTGATAAAGTTATCACTATTTGGGATAGTGTTATCTCATGGTGATGGAGGGAGATGGGTTTGGGGAGAGACATGCAGGGGACTTTAAAGCTAATAGTAATATTTTATATCTATAAATTTTAAAACATTAAGAAAAGTTTGGTGATACCTGCTCTAGTCTAGTGCTCCCCCAGTTCTGCTTTCACACACAGACACATTTTTCAGAATGTAAAAACTGAGATTAAGTAATTTAATTGTTCAAAAGAGAAAGCTTATCAGTGACAACCTGGTCTCAAACTCAGTATAGAGCAATTTCTATCATCTTATGTTGCAACTTTCCCATTGTAGATTCTGTTGATCAATTAGAAGTGCTTCCACTTGGATTACTGCCTCAAGTCTTTCTCCCCTTCATGTAATACATTCTCCACATTGCTGCCAGAGAGAGCTTTGTAAATGCAAATCCGATCATGTCACTCTCTGGCCTCAATCTTAAATAGTTCCCAGTAGCCTTCAGCACACTCCAAGTGCTATAGTGCAGCATACAAGGCTCTCTGTGCCTGGGCTTCTGTCTGCCTTATTAGCCTCACCACTCGTGACTTCCTGCACTTCAGCCACACCAGACTATTTGCTGTTCCTGGAACGCTGTTTGCCTCTGCACACATTGCTCCCTCCACCTGAAACTTAACTAACCCTTTTTGTCTTTTAAAACACTCTTTTTTTCCTTTTTTTTTAAATTAATTTGGCCACGCCGAGTCTTAGTTGTGGCACACGGGGTCTTAGTTGCCGCGTGCGGGATCTTCGTTGTGGCATGCGAGATCTTTTTGTTGTGGCATACAAACTCTTAGTTTCGGCATGTGGGATCTAGTTCCCTGACCAGGGATCGACCCCGGGCCCCCTGCATTGGGAGCGTGGAGTCTCAGCCACTGGACCACCCTTTGAGGGCTCACTCTGTACTTTGTAACTGAAGAATCCATCAATCCTGGCAATGTAAACTCAGTACTCTTTAACATTTGTGGCCACATTTATCACTGAGTATTATTGTTCCCGTTTTTAATTTGTCTCCTTCAGTAGCTTTTGAGCTTCGTGAAGATAGAGGCAGTGCTGAATTCTATCCCCAGTGTGTGGCACAGTGTCTGGTATGTCAGGTTCGTTGAATGAATGAACAAACAAACGAATAATTGGATATCACTTTATACGAATGCCACGTGTAGTTTGAAGTTGTCATTTGTTTGACAAATTCTCAACAGTTCTATCTGTATTTATAAGTGCAAGAAGGAAAGGAAAGAAGGGAAAGAAAAAGTCAGGCAGGCTGGTGAGTGAGTAGATGAGATGGGGAAGAAGTATTGAGGGGAGGGAAGCTAGGAAAGGTTCAGAGGCTTATTAACATTTTAGGCCAAGTGCCTGGAGATTTTAATAACAGCCTGGATTTCTTTCAAGCTGAGGACATGTGCTGATTTTCATGACTTACCCTATTCTAACCTTCGTTAGCCTTTTTGAAAATTTATCTTCTTTGGCTGATAACTCTATCATTCATCTCTCTTTACATTAGGAAAGTAAGAGCTTTGAGGTGCATGAACAGAAGGGAGGTGGCAGATTGCTCATGTTGGTCAGGGTGGCCTTGCTTTCTTTTTGTACTAGATTAGACCCCTGATATTTTCTGGGGCTTGGAGAGTGTACGTAGATCCTGTCTTGTGATCTGGTGAGCTACCAGGAATCTTAGTCTAAAACAGAGTTTAAACTTGGACTGTTCGGATTGGGTTCTCTTCCTTCAGGAAGCAGTGCTATAAGACTGGAGGTCCAGACATTCTCCCCATCCTCACCTTCGTGAGGGCCAAAGCACAGGAGCCGCTACCTGTAGCTTTATTTGCTTGGTAAATACTTATTGAGCATTCTCTCTGTGCCTAGTATGGTGGTAGGCACTAGGATTATAGATAACTGATCACCAGCCTCAAAGAACCCAGTCTTGTGGGAGAGCAGTAAGAAAATCAGTCATTTTAAAGCAGTGTGATGGGATGGGCATGCACAGGACGTTATGAAAGTTTAAAGAGTGTGTGGGGGAGGGGCACCAAGCTCCTTTGGGGCAAGGCATGTCAAGAGATGTTTCAGTTGAGCTCAGCTTTGGAAGACCCTAGAAGTTGGGGGTTGTGGTAGGTGGTTAGACTTGAGCAAAAAAAGTATGGAGGCAAGAGAGAATGTGATTCAATGGGGAGCCATGGGAAGGTCCCTGGGACTTCAGGGAAGGGTATGTATATATGAAGATGTGACAGGAGATGAGACTGGAGCCAAAGAAAGGGACCATACTGTGAATGACCTTTTCTACTTTCCTAAATAAAAAGGGTTATCAGTAGAAGTGTTTTCATTCATCTAATGTTAGGTGTTTACTGTTTCTCTTATTGTTGTCTCTTGAGCAACTGAGTTTTATCTAATGTTTTATTTCTTTGGTTTGTTCTTTTTATTATCCCTGAATTTGGAGCCCTCTTTCCTTTTATTCTTTGGGTTAACTCCACTTTAGTACCATCTAGTCACACCCCATACTCAGGCATTGTGGAGAGGATGATGCATTGCTTTTAAGGCAGCTTGGAAGGAGGAGGATTTAAATGACCTTCAAAGACTAATGTCAGACCCCCACGTCAATGTCACTGCAATTCATGCATGCATGGAGAGTGGGAAAGGGAACTTAATTATGGAGGAGGGGAATCGTAACCCGGCTTGAATGGGTAGTTGAAAGTCCTGCATCCGCCCCTTAGCCTCAAAAAAGGACTTTCTTACATTTGCTGCCAAAGAGGTCATAGGCAGAGTCCACATAAATACCATCCTCCCTCTGGGGTATATGAGCCAGTCTTATTCTTTTGCTTTCACAGATGCAGAATAGGTTCAGCAAATAGTATTCTGATCTCCATTGAACAGAATTTGGCATCTTATTGTTCTTTTCCAGAAAATCAATCCCTTTAAAGCGTGGAACATGGCAATTTTAGGTCAGCAGGCATTTAAAAACACCTTTTAACTTTTAAGGGCTGGCCTAATAAGATATATTTTGTACAAAAATACCAGTGTTAACCAAGGTGAGACCTGAATCATTTAAATCTTGAAAGGGGCTTAGTTTTAGCTGCTAGTACACCTTTTACCTGTGAAATTACTTCTTGTCGTCTTTTAATGGCACTGTCCTTCTGGAGTTCTGTGAGCATCATCAGATATCAGGCTCCATTCCTTCTGCTAACCCTTGGTAACTGTTCAAAATTCAATACAGTGTTTGGAATGAGGGGACCCACAGTGACCCACGTCACTATCCTTTTGGACCATAAAGTAGCCTTCCATAGTTAGCCTGGATGACAGCAGCAGCCAGCCTTATGTAGTCAGGAGCCGCTTCAACGTGGCTACAGTATGAATGACCAAAGGAGTTAATCATAGTTAGGCTTATCCATTTCATTAATTTGTTTTGAGAAGTCACATCAGTGAGGCAGAGCTGCATCTTTGGCTCATTAATACAGGGGTCTGAACAGAAAAATTTATTTCAGTGAAATCCTTGAGAGTTGCTGAAAACACATGATGCTTCTTTGTACTTTATTTTTTTCAGCCGCACCTCGTGGCTTGCAGGATCTTAGTTGCCCGACCAGGGATTGAACCTGTGCCCCCTGCATTGGAAGCTTGGATTCTTAACCACTGGACTGCCAGGAAGTCCCTCCTCGTACTTTAACTATTTATTTATTTGTTTGTTTGTTTGTTTATGGCTGCTCTAGGTCTTTGTTGCTGCAGGCGGGCTTTCTCTAGTTGTGGCGAGTGGGGGCTACTTTTCGTTGAGGTTCGTGGGCTTCTCATTGCGGTGGCTTCTCTTGTTGCGGAGCACGGGTTCTAGGTGCGCGTGCTCAGTAGTTGTGGCACTCGGGCTTAGTTGCTCCACGGCATGTGGGATCTTCCCGGACCAGGGCTCGAACCCATGTCCCCTGCATTGGCAGGTGGATTCTTAACCACTGCGCCACCAGGGAAGTCCCCCTCTCTGTACTTTAAATAGAACTTTTCTACTTTGGAGGGAAAGTGCTGTACAAACATGGCCCCAGTTGTTACTGCTACAACATATATATTCATATAGTTCTTGCTATTTCTAAAGTTTGAAAAAAGTTCTGTGTTAACCTAAATACAATTTTAATTTTTCTAAACACATATTCATATCTTAAAACAAGACTCATTGATAGATTTTGGTAGGAGGTAGAAAAACAAAGCTCAGTCATCTTAATTCCTCATCTGTGTAAGCCTTTTGCCTCTGTTTTAATAGAAGTTCTTCAGTGTAAAGACCATGGCAGATCCCCTTTTCAAAGCAGTTCGTAGAGATTTAGGTACGCAATTTACTTACTTTTGGTCACCAAGAAAGAGTAACAATGAAAGAAGCAGATGGCTGCTAAGGGAAAATGTTGTAACATCAAACTTGAGGGGCTAGACCAGAGAGCAAGAGAAGAATGCTTGGGGGTAGTCTCAAGGAACTACAATTGCTTAGTAACAGAATAGAAATTAGGTAGTGGAAAATGTAGGCTACTATACCAGAGAGATGCTCCTAACAAATTTTGGCTTGGAATTGTCTTTCTAAGTAAAGCTTTTGTGATTATTGGAATGCCACAGAATTCAGCTCTTGGCTTTTTGTCCCACGAAGGTATTAGAATTTAAAACAGACTCTGACATGATTTATGGCAGACAAGAAATGCCAGTTTAGTTAGGGCAGGTGTTATTTAATTACCCTTCTCTCTGGGAGTGGGGCTTTTCCCACTAAAATTGTTTGTGGGTGAAATCACAACAAAGATCCATAAAGTACAGCTTTATATATATATTTAAAATAGACATCAGTGTCTTGAATTTTTCTAATGTCAAAGGTTAATTTAAAATATTAATGCTGAAAAGATTAATTTATTAAATCTACTAGGCAAGAATACATGTACATATTGTAATTACTTCCTTTTTACAATTAAAGTAATTGGATTATATTTAATGAGCTATTTACAGTTAATAATTTAAAAAAGACATCTTTTCAGTATTCCCCATATGCAGAAAGAGATTGAAGGGGGGAGACTCATTTCTGATATAATTATGTTTACTTGGGCTAAAAAGGAAAAAGAATTGTGCTTTTTAGAAAAACGCTCAGAAGAATATTATTTTATTTTATTTTATTTTTTGGGGGGGGATTTTTTTTTTATTCAAACAGAAAGTCACAAAAATTATAATCATCCTCATCAGTTCACTCAGTCCCATGTAATTAATTTTTTTCATCTTAAGAATATTATTTTAAAATATACATACAGTCATCACCCGTTACCTGCAGTTTCACTTTCCACAGTTTCAGTTACCTGAAGTCAACAGCAGTCCAAAATTATTAAATGGAAAATTACAGAAATAAACAATTCATAAATTTTAAATTGCACACCATTCTGAGTAGCATAATGAAGTCTCACACCATCCTGCTCCATCTTGCCCTGGACATGAATCATCCCTTTGTCCAGCATATCCAGCTGTGTATGCTACCTTCCCGTTAGTCACTTAACAGCCATCTCGGTTATCAGATCAGTTGTTGAGGTGTCGCAGTGCTGTGTTCAGGTAATCCTTATTTTACCTAATAATGGCCCCAAAGCGCAAGAGTAGTGATATTGGCAATTCATATGTGCCAAAGAGAGGCAGTAAAGTGCTTCCTTTAAGTGAAAAGGTGAAAGTTCTCGACTTAACAAGAAAAAATATATCGTGTATATATCGGGTTCAGTACTTTCAGGCATCCGTAGGGGGGTCTTGGAATGTATCACCCTTGGAGAAAGGAAGACTACTGTATACAGTTTAACCCATAGGAATGTGTTTTGTGGTTCATTGTAAAAGAAAATGAAAGATTAGGCACTTAAAAAAAAAAAGTCCGTGATGACAAGATTTCATGAGCTCAACAGTGCACAGAGAATGAAGCTTAGTGACTTTCAGGGACCTCGTAGGTAAAAGTAACCCATCAGAAGTGACAGAATCCCAGATGCCTAGCTGTTTGAAAACAGGAGTTTGTTTGAAAAGCAGTAGCATCTGAACATGTTGTCTGAGGCTGGCACTTTAAATGAGCCAGTGTTTATGTTGTTTAAAGTGAAAGATGTGAAGCCCCTGAGCAGCTGGCTAAAACTGGGTGTAGAGAGGGAGAAAGCAGTGTGTTATTCTCATTAACACCATTTCAGTTCTAGGGTAAATATGTCAGGAAGGCTTTCTTAGGTTAGCACATACTCTTTTTTTCGAGGGGGAAGAAACTGGTCTGTGGTTTGGTGGCACTTGTGTATGAAAATGAGAAATACGGGCATAGTCTTGGTTTGGGTGTTTTGTGAAGAGTCATTGTGGTGTCATGGACACAGATGGACCTGGCTTTAAAAGCTGACTGTGTGACTTTGATAAAGTTACAGAACTGCTCTTAGTTTTTAAATTCTCTCATCTGTAAAATCAGAATGCTACTACTTACCTTTCAGAAGTGTTTTAAAGATTAGATTTGTTCAAGAAAATGTGAATGAATACCTGACACATTTTCGACAGACACTACAGGATACAAAGAAGTTTTAAGAATCCCACCCTTGGCTCCCAATAGCTGCTGCTGTTACTACTGTTTGTTAGGTTTAAGGATATTTTGTTTTTCAGTTCCTGTATTTAAAGAATTATACACTCCCAAAATCTGTGCTACAATATAGAATGTAGTGACTGCCATAAAAGGTTCAGCATACTTTTTGGCACTTTTGGAGAGGGAGAAATGACTTCAGACAAGAAGAGTCAAGGAAGACTTCTTAGAAGTGGTGACATTTGCCTTGGGCCTTTAAGATGAAAGGATAAAAAAAATTTATTTTTTGGGAACACTCTTGCACTGCTGGTGGGAATGTGAATTGGTTCAGCCACTATGGAGAACAGTATGGAGGTTCCTTAAAAAACTACAAATAGAACTACCATATGACCCAGCAATCCCACTACTAGGTATATACCCTGAGGAAACCAGAATTCAGAAAGAGTCATGTACCAAAATGTTCATTGCAGCTCTATTTACAATAGCCCGGAGATGGAAACAACCTAGGTGCCCATCGTCGGATGAATGGATAAAGAAGATGTGGCACATATATACAATGGAATATTACTCAGCCATAAAAAGAAACGAAATTGAGCTATTTGTAATGAGGTGGATAGATCTAGAGTCTGTCATACAGAGTGAAGTAAGTCAGAAAGAGAAGGACAAATACCGTATGCTAACACATATATATGGAATTTAAGAAAAAAAAATGTTATGAAGAACCTAGGGGTAAAACAGGAATAAAGACACAGACCTACTGGAGAACAGACTTGAGGATATGGGGAGGGGGAAGGGTGAGGTGTGATAGGGCGAGAGAGAGACATGGACATATATATACTAACAAACGTAAGGTAGATAGCCAGTGGGAAGCAGCCACATGGCACAGGGAAACCGGCTCGGTTCTTTGTGGCTGTCTGGAGGGGTGGGATAGGGAGGGTGGGAGGGAGGGAGACAAAGAGGGAAGAGATATGGGAACATATGTATATGTATAACTGATTCACTCTGTTATAAAGCAGAAACTAACACACCATTGTAAAGCAATTATACCCCAATAAAGATGTTAAAAAAATTATTTTTTAATTTTTAAGAAATGCCACAATCCAAATAATAGTACCTTTGAGACTATTTGCTTTCAAAGTACATAAAGTGAAAATACGGATTTGACTCTTGACTATGATTTGGAAGACTGATACCCTTTGTCTTAATCCTTAAAATTGGTATAATGTAAACAGAGGCCATCCATTTCTTTCTCAGCACTTGTCTTCACACTCACAGAGAACCTGTTTCAGAAGGTAAGAGGCCCACCTACTGTTTGGTTTCCACTGAGACCAAAGAAAAGAGAACCAATTAGGAGGGCCCCTTGTGTAATGCACAGTGCTGTTTAATTTGACTTGTTCTCCTTAAATTATTTTATTAGCACTAGGAGGTAAGTCCAAACAAACTCAGCTTTTCCTTTGAATTAGCAATAATGAGAGCTTTCAGTTATTGAGTACCTACTGGGTGCTAGATACCTCTCTAGAAGGCTTACATATGTTATCTCATTTTATCCTTAGAACCGTTCTGTGAGGTAGGTTTTATTTTCCCCATTTTACAGATGAGGCTTAGAGAGATTAACCAGCCCCAAATCATATATAACTAGTGGCTCAGGGAATCGTTGAGTCTCTTAACTGAACTTGCCTCTGGATTCACCAAGCTGTATTGATTTTTGAATGTGGTAAGCACCTGTATGAGTATTAACTTTAAAAAAGAAAAGAGAAATTGTCATTATTATGATTATTCAGAAAATTAATTAAATATTTTGTTCAAGGGACTTCCTTGGTGGTCCAGTGGTTAAGATTCCGTGCTCCCAATGCAGGGGGCCTGGGTTCAATCCCTGGTCAGGGAACTAGATCCCGCATGCCGCAACTAAGACCTGGTGCAGCCA
>NW_006786690.1:603552-621860 GCF_000442215.2 Lipotes vexillifer
AATGTTGGGCTTCCCTGGTGGCGCAGTGGTTGAGAGTCCGCCTGCCGATGCAGGGGACATGGGTTCGTGCACTGGTCCAGGAGGATCCTGCGTGCCGTGGAGCGGCTAGGCCTGTGAGCCATGGCCGCTGAGCCTGCACTTCCGGAGCCTGTGCTCCGCAACGGGAGAGGCCACAGCAGTGAGAGGCCCGCGTACCACACACACACACACACACACACACACACACACACAAATGTTATTCAAATATGATATATGCGTATGATGATGATATCCTACCTACTTGCAGTGCTTTCTTATTTGTTTGACTTCAGGATACCTGTTATTCCTTTTAAAAGTACTCCATGGTATACACTTATTGAAGATAAATTGAAATTAATCTGACTTTAAAAATTTTACAGTACATCTTTATGATTTGGGACCTTGCAAAACTAGAGTGGAAATCAATTCTGACTTAAACAGGAAGCTTGTGGCTTTAATGGCTGGGAGAAGGGAAATAAGGAGGTGAGCCCCGTGATTACCCTTTCTGTCTAGATGTATATTCTAACCATGGAGCAAGGTGGGGGATCCCAAGCAGAGCACATTAGTCTTACTGAACTGAAGAGACAGAAATTGTAGTTCAAGGGAGGCTGAGGCAACTGGAAGCTGTGAGGTAGAGTTCTGGAAAAGAGGGAGCTATGCAGAGAACTGTTCTAGAAGTCTTCTCAGGGTCCTCTTGAGGCTTGGCGGATCACCCACATGCCTGGTGGGGTCAAGCTACAGGAGGTTGGGGAAAGAGGGACCAGGAAGTTATGAGTTAACTGGTTCCCAGTGCAGGGACATGTTTGAATTCCTACCACCCAGAGGAGAGAGCCCATGTGGCTCACTCTCCAGCAGAGATCCAGTAGACAGCATCCAGTAGAGATCACAGAAGGGCCACATCTGTACTGGGGCTAAAAGATCCAATAGAGTAAAGGCTGCTCAAGACCCTCCCTAACAAAGCTTAAAAACAAGCCTCAGACATACCAAATTGAACCGAAAGTCACTTCACTGCCTACAGGAACAAAGCCCAGCGCTCTTGAAACCACAACAACAATGCTAGTTACTCAACATTGTAAAATCACAATGTCCAACATCCAATCAATCAAAAGTTACCAGGAAAATATGGCCCATAATTAGGAGAAAAATCAGTCAGTAGAAACACTAGGAAATGACAAAGGTGGGACTTCCCTGGTGGTCCAGTGGCTAAGAGTCCACGCTCCAAATGTAGGGAGCCCAGGTTCAATCCCCGGTTGAGAAACTAGATCCCACATGCATGCCGCAACTAAGAGTCCACATGCTGCAACTACAGATCCTGCATGCCTCAACTAAACACGCCGCAGTGAAGATCCCACGTGCTGCAACTAAGACCCGGTGCAACCAAAATAAATAAATAAATATTTTTTAAAAAAAGAAAAGAAATGACAGAGGTGATGGAATTACCAGACACGGGTATTAAAACAGCTGTTATATCTATGTTCAAGCATATAAAGGAAAATATGAACATACTAGTTAGGAGGTAAACATTTTAGCTTTGCAAATAGTGGAATTTGGTTCCAGTCTCTTTTATTTATTTTTTTATTTTTTATTTTTTTTGCGGTATGCGGGCCTCTCACTGTTGTGGCCTCTCCCGTTGCGGAGCACAGGCTCCAGACGCGCAGGCTCAGCGGCCATGGCTCACGGGCCCAGCCGCTCCATGGCATGTGGGATCTTCTTGGATCGGGGCGCGAACCCGTGTCCCCTGCATCGGCAGGCGGACTCTCAACCACTGCGCCACCAGGGAAGCCCAGTCTCTTTTATTTTTATTATCTTTCTTCTTCTCATGCTGTTGATGATTTGGTAAAATTTGAATATTCTCTTGTAAGTCTGAGTCATAGAATCATATCATTTCAGTGTTGGAAAGAACTTTTAAAGATCATCTTGTTCACCCTCTCATAGTGTAGAAAAAGAAATATTATATTTCATTGATTCTGAGATGTACAGTTTCCCTACTTTTTAACGTTTCTTGAATCATGATGCATTTTAGATTTGATGAAATACCATAAAAGCCCATTAGAATAGTGACTTTTCTGTAAATTCTTAGTGGTAGAATTCAAGACTTCCTAGAAAACTTCCCTTCTTTATTCTTTATATCCAGATCCTGCCCAGTTCAGCTTTTTATTCCAGGAAGTCTGTTCCATTCAAAGTGATCTTTTCATCCTTTCTGTTGTCATCATTGCATCATTCGTTTGATAACTGAACTTCTGTTTGCTATGTTGTTACTTAAATCTGTTTTATCTGTCTCCTCAATTAAATTATAAGTTCTTAGAGTCAGGGGAGGGATTTTATATTTCTTTGTGTTTTCTAGTGTCTACTTGATAAATATTCATTGATTGATAAGTGTGCTATAATTAGTAATTAGCCATTTATACAACTGAAGCTTATTAATAGTGTTGTTTAATGGTTAACTATGTGCCAGAACTAAGTGCTAGATAGATGTAGGATTAGTACTTCTATTACTGCTGCTGCTGCTGCTGCTGCTGCTACTACTAGTACTACTATTACAGTCACTACTACTGTTATTGTAATTATTCTGAGCTAGGTACTATATTAAGCATTTTATACATGCATCATTTCATTTTTCTTCACAACAGCCTTAAAAACTAAGGATCATTATACTAATTTTAACAGATTAGGAAAAAGACTAAGAGATTGACTGCTTGCCAAGGTCCCAAAGCTGAAATTTGGCAGTAGTGGGTTGAAAGCCACACCTCTTTCTCTAATGTCCATGCTCTTGCTGCTCTACATCACTGCTTATTAGGTTTTGAGGGCTTTGGTAACCTAGTAAACTGAGGGTAGAAAGAAAAGAAATGGGCACTTACTTTTCACCCTGTTCAAGGACTTTTCCTTATAAATCCCATGTTTTGAATGGTGAATAGACCTTGTGAGAGGAAGTAGATGTACAGCTGCCCTTTGCTGCTCTTAGTTGCTGGCAGCTTGGCTGTTAGTGACAGATGAGTGTGTGACCCTTTTTCAGCAATGAATTCTTGTTACAGCTGGCAGAATAGAATAGTTGATGTGGAATTTCATGGCAGTTTGCTTCATAATTCCACTCCCTGGTGTTCACATGTAGTTGTGATTGCTAGGTCTCTCCCCTCACTTAAGTTGGTATATTAACAGTCACATCCAGGACTACTGCTTCTGTCTGCTCCATGACCACACGGTGTGTTTGTGTATTGCCCTGAGCTGTCAGCAAAACATTTTGCTGAATTTCCTTTTTTGTTGTTTCTCTTTACCTTTTTTCCCCTGGCCTTTCTCATTTGTGTAAAACTGGTTTCTTTTTTGGCCTTTTTATCCCAGAGAGGGAGTAGTTACTGCAGAGAGAAGCTTGAAATATGAAGAGAAGTATCATAGAGATTAACATGCATAGTTAGAGAGCTAGCAGGTTGAGATGAGACTTACTCAGTGCCTGATGTGCTGTTTGGCCCTGATTATCTCCTTCCTCCCTCATTTTCAAACTTGCCTCTGTCTCTAATCCACCAGTGGGTGCTCCAGTGCTTTGTCTGTAGGGAGCTTAACCCAGTGCAGTAGACTACTTGCAAGAACCAGGAAAGAAAGGTTACGACCTAGCCTCATTTTCTCCATCCCTGGGTAAGGTAGTAAACTGGGATTAGACACTTCCATAAAAACCCACTGTGTGTTCCCATACGGTAGCACATGTCCAGGTTAGGCTTCCTCCCAGCTACTCAAGCGCATGTACTTGGAGAAGAATGCATTTTGTATCTATCCTCATCTCAAATTTTTGGCCACCACCAACTGGTGATCCCTCTTTTCTGTTATTGGCTATAAATAAAAGAAGCTCTTAAAAATAAAGAAGACTTTATTAGGGCTTGTGTGAGTTATTGACACATTTCTAATAACCTTGTGAGCTGATTTGTTGAGGTTTGATACTTTGTTTTGTTTTGTGAGTTAGTTTTTTTTTTAATATTTATTTATTTATTTGGCAGTGCCGCGTCTTAGTTGCGGCATGCAGGATCTTTAGTTGCAGCATGAGAACTCTTAGTTGAGGCATGTGGGATCTAGTTCCCTGACCAGGGATCGAACCCGGGTCCCCCTGCATTGGGAGCATGGAGTCTTAGCCACTGGACCACCAGGGAAGTCCCTCCTTCACCTATTTCTTTCTTCCCCCCTCCCCTCTGGCACCACCTGTTTGTTCTCTGTATCTATAATTATTTCTGTTGCTTTTTTTTTTTTTTTTTTTTTTTTTTTTTCCCCCTTCCTTCACGCCATGCAGCTAGTGGGAACTTGGTTTCCCGAACCAGGGATTGAACCTGGGTCACGGCAGTGAAAGCACCGAATCTTAACCACAGACCACCAGGGAACTCCCTGTTTCTGTTACGTTTGTTCGTTTGTTTTTTAGATTCCATATATAAGTAAAATCATACAGTATTTGTCTGACTTATTGCACTTAGCATAATACCCTCTAGGTCCATCCATGTTGTTGCAAAGGCAAGATTTCATTCTTTTTTTTTTCTTTTTTTAAAAATATATTTATTTATTTTATTTTTGGCTGCATCAGGTCTTAGTTGCGGCACACGGGATCTTCATTGCAGCATGCAGAATCTTTTCATTGGGGTGCGCAGGCTCTTCACTGGGATGCGTGGGCTTCTCTCTAGTTGTGGCCCAGGCACTCAGTAGTTGGGGCACATGGGCTCTGTAGTTTCAACATGCAGGCTCTCTAGTTGTGGCTCGATTGCTCAGTAGTTGCAGCGTGGGCTTAGTTGCCCTACATCATGTGGGATCTTAGTTCCCTGACCAGGGATCGAGCCTGCGTCCCCTGCATTGGAAGGCAGATTCTTAACCACTGGACCACCGGGGAGGTCCCATACCACATCTTCTTTATCTATTAATCTATTGATGGGCACTTCGGTTGCTTCCATATCTTGGCTATTGTAAATAATGCTGCAATGAACTTAGAGGTGCAGATATCTTTTTCTTTTTTTTAATAAATTTATTTGTTTTTATTTTTGTCTGTGTTGGGTCTTTTTTGCTGTGCATGGGCTTTCTCTAGCTGTGGCAAGAGGGGGCTACTCTTCATTGCAGTGAATGGACTTCTCATTGTCGTGGCTTCTCTTGTTGCAGAGCACGGGCTCTAGGAGCATGGGCTTCAGTAACTGTGGGACGCAAGCTCAGTAGTCGTGGGTCGCGGGCTCTAGAGCGTAGGCTCAGTAGTTGTGGCACATGGGCTTAGTTGCTCCACGCATGTGGGATCTTCCCAGGCCAGGGCTCGAACCCGTGTCCCCTGCATTGGCAGGCAGATTCTTAACCACTGTGCCACCAGGGAAGCCCCAGATATCTTTTCGAATTAGTGGGGGTTTTTTCCCCCTTTCGATAAATACCCAGGAGTGGAATTGCTGGATCAAAAGTAAGCCCTTTTAGATGGATAGTTTGGAGTATTTCAAACCATTCCATTTAAAAAAATTTTTTAATTTATTTTTTCTTTTTTGGCTGCATTGGGTCTTCCTTGCTGTGCAAGTGCTTCCTCTAGTTGCGGCGAGCAGGGGCTACTCTTCGTTGCGATGTGCTGGCTTCTCATTGTGGTGGCTTATCTTGTTGCGGAGCATGCACTCTAGGCGCACGGGCTTCAGTAGCTGTGGCACACGGGCTTAGTTGCTCCGCAGCATGTGGGATCTTCCCGGACCAGAGCTCGAACCCGTGTCCCCTGCATCGGCAGGCGGATTCTTAACCACTGCGCCACCAGGGAAGTCTCCTAGACCATTCCATTTTGATGAATTAGGTATTGCTAGAAATTGGCATTAGGTTGGGAAAGTAAAATGAACTTTGTTACTGCAAGTTATCGGTGATAACATTGTAGACTCTGTGTAATTGGGGTCTTAGAACAGGGAACTTGGGCAAAGGTGGAGATCCAGGAAATATTTTACGTTAATAAATCGTTTCTTTGGAGCTCAGAATACTTTGCAAACAAAATCTGTTTCGTATGGCACCTCTCAAGCATTTTTTTTAGTGCAGCTCACAGCCGAACTAGAAAGATGAATTGAAAGTTTTTCCCCAATTGCTAGTCATTAGACTAAGAACTAGAATCCAGGTTTCTAGCTCACAGTTTTAGTGTATTTTCTTTTGGACAACCAGACGGATCCTACTAAAAAGAGAGCCTAATTTTGGCCATTTAAAAGGCAGTTTTCGGGCTTCGCTGGTGGCACAATGATTAAGAATCCACCTGCCAATGCCGGGGAGACGGGTTCAAGCCCTGGTCTGGGAAGATCCCATATGCCGCGGAGCAACTAAGCCCGTGCACCACAACTACTGAGCCTGCGTGCCACAGCTACTGAAGCCGGCGCGCCTAGAGACTGTGCTCCGCAACAAGAGAAGCCACGGCAATGAGAAGCCTGCACACCGCAATGGAGAGTAGACCCACTCGCTACAACTAGAGAAAGCCCACGCGCAGCAATGAAGACCCAACGCAGCCAAAAATAAATAAATTTAAAAATAAAAGGCAGTTTTCTATGGAATAGTTGATACTAGAAGAAACTAATTTTGAAGTAAAAGTTATCCCCCAATTTTAGCTTTAAGAGCAAAGCTATGGTTAGAGCCTGAAGAGTAATAAGAGTAATAAGTAAGAACAAAAGGTGGTATTGCTCCCAAAAGATAAAAGAAAGCTATGGAATTACCAGATGTGAATGGTCCTTGATATACAGTGTGTTCAAGGAGTAAGATACGGTAGTTTGGAAGTCCTGTTTCCCTGGGCTGCTTTCCCAAAACCAAATTAGGACAAGAAGGAGCTTTACATTTATTGAATGTAGGTCCATAGCTGGTGTCATTCCTTTATGAAATTGGAAATTTCTCCTGGTTTTAGATCACAAGTAAGCTTTTTTTCTTCGTTCTCCCAGTCAGATAGTTTCTTTGTCCACCCTAGGAGTTCCATTTGTCTTGCTAGCTCTTTTGAACATTACTCTAGTGACCTAAACTGATTTGTCAGTAACTTCTTATGTTTGGAGAGAGTCTGGTTATATTTGTAGGTTTAGCCCCACCCTGTATTTCAATAGGAAGTGGGTAGATGCTTTAGTCTATAATGAGGCATTCCTCCTTGTGATTGTTGCATGATAGTGAGGACTGCTATATGCAACAGTAAATTCATACTTCTTTAAACGTTTTAACAGACAGACTTAGATTACAGTAAACCTGTGTGTTGTGTATTATTTTGAAGTCAAATGATTATTTGACTTTCAGTTGAGATTCTTGAACCGCAGTGAAATATACATTCTTTAACATAAAGAAATTTATTTCTTGAAAGAGGAAACTGGCCTACAAAGCAAAGCTCTTCTCATATGCCCCCATCCAAAGTGCTGTTAACTATAGAACAGTGGGAAATGCTGAAGTGAAAGCAGAAGTCCTAATTGCCACACATACAATATCCCCACATGTTCTCATCCCCTGCTACTGCTGATCAGCATTTTGGGGGTATGTTTCAAAGAGGAACTGCCTTGAGAAGCATTTCTGTTGTTACGGTTTTTGCTGTAGCTCAGATATACTTGCTTTTGGATGTGGCCATAGAAATCTGCAGGTGTTATCAGTGACCGTGGCTCTAAATGAAGCATTGTTTATTTATTTATAATAAATAGCTAGTAGTACATATCATTGCCAGAATGAGTAGTCATCTGTTTTCTGTCCTGGTAATAATAAGAATTCAGAGTGTAGGGTACAGATGAGTGCATCCTCCCTCTCACATGCAGCCTTCCTTTATTATCTTCTTCCACCCTCCCAATCCCTACCTCTCACCTACTTCACCCCACTCCTGCTACAGGCTGTTGGGAACAGAGTTGAGAGTTCAGAGTGTAGGGTGCATGTCAAAGTCTCCTTTTGCCTTTGCACTGACCAAAATGTGATATATAAATATTTCATGATAACTTCAAATATAAAGACTTGTAGAATCTTACTGTTGTGAAGGGACCTCAAAGAACACCTCATCCAGTTTCCAGTTCAAAGCATGAATCCCATAATGGTACCGGCAGTCTAGACTGGTCAGTGTACTCCAGGCCATAGCTAGGAGGGGATGCCTGAAGTCTTTTATTTATTCTCAGGCTCATTCTCAAGTTTCTTAGGCTGAAAACAGCCAGGGGTAAAGATGGGGGTTGCTGCTGAGTCTGGCTGGATGTCTGGAACTGGTCCAAAGCCAGTTTTTCCTTTGGACTTCTTTGGGTAGCCAACTCCCAGATTGGCTTGGGAGGTTCCCAGAGTGTAAATAACTTAACCCCAGGGCTTTGTCTGGAATGTCCTTTTTACCATTCTGGATCCTAGCCGTCCTGGTAACTAGATGAATCTAGATCTGGCAAAGGGTTTGATTCATGATCATGATCTGCCCTTCTCTACAGTCCCTAGACCTCCCTCTGGCCTCGTGTTCAGAATGCAAGTGGCTGTTGGCCAAGTGAAGAGGTTATGGCAGCTTAGGTAGAAGCAAATCCAGGAATTTTAGAACTTCTTAAAGATCATCTAGCTGAGTCTCTTTATTTTGCAGATGAGGAAACTGAAGCCCAGAGTGAGAATTATGTCATCTTTGATTTAACAGGCATTGTAGAAGTCATCCAGTCTGACCTCTCAACATCATCTTCTTACAGTCTAGGAATCTCTCCCCCAACATGCCCAATAGCTGGTATCCAGAGGATGATACTGGGGAACTTATAACTTCTGAAGAGAACCCATTCTAATATAGGACAACTCTAATTAAAAGGAACTAACTTAATTGAAATCTACTTCCCTGTAACTTTTATCTTCTCAGTGGTTCTAATTTAATTCCTCTCCTATGTAACATCCCCCAAGGTAAGACCTTCTCAGACTCCCAAGTTAGCAAATATCTCTGTAGCATATAATTTCCCTAATCAAAATAAAGTATAACTGAAAAAGAACTTTACTGATTCTATAAAGACAGGGCATTCCACTTTCATGTGTCCAAACTTCTTTTTCCAGCCAAGAACGACTACTTTCTTGGTTTTCTTCACTTTCTTTTCATTACTGGCACTAGTATTTAGCTCTTTTCATAATACTTTTATTTTTTTTTAATTTTTTATTAGAATCAGGACCTCAGTTCCCCCGCCAGGGATCAAAACCAGGCCACAGCAGTGACAGTGCCAAATCCTAACCACTAGGCCACCAGGGAACTCCCTCATAATATGTGTAATAAAGAAACATACATTTTATATCACTTTGTGAGTATAACTGTACAAAGCTATCAGGAGAGAGCTACAGATAGGGCTGAAGGGTTGGACTCACCCCTGCAGCCTGTCTATGGTTCCTCAGTTCATATTTGCTAGCTGTGGTGGGTCTCTCCATTTCTGTTGTCTCCTTCTCAGCCTGGGAAGAGTTTCCCAACTGGTCTTCTTACCTCCAGTCTTCTCCTGCCCAAATACAGCTTCCGATTTCGGTTAGAATCATTTATCTAAAAATGCAGATTTGCCCATGTCACTTCCTTAATTTAGTGGTTCATCAACACCCAGTGCTCCACACATTTTCCACTAAATGACTACTGATGATAGATGAGCTTTTCTCAACTGCATTCCCATAAGAAAATTAAACCCTAATGCTATTAGGCATCCATTGTATGTAATGTATTAACTTTTTTCCAGTGCATCTGAAATGGTCCTAGTTGTTTACACTCTTGAAGAGAATTGAGGAAATAGTCACTCAAATTCTTTTCTTTGTTCTGTGGTTCAGATGAGGAACCCAGTGTAAAAGAGTAGAGAGAGAGAATGTATGTTCTTCAAGAGGTCCAGAAGCATGGCTGGGAGCAATCTCCAGAAAAAAACCCCACAAATTTCATTGAAGTCTAGGGTTTCAACTTTATTATTATTTTTTTAAATATATATATACACACACACATGTATTTATTTATTATAAATTTATTTATTTAATTTATTTATTCTTGGCTGCTTTGGGTCTTTGTTGCTGCATGCGGGCTTTCTCTAGTTGTGGCGAGCGGGGGCTGCCCTTCCTTGCAGTGCACGGGCTTCTCGTTGTGGTGGCTTCTTTTGTTGCAGAGCACAGGCTCTAGGTGTTCAGGCTTCAGTAGTTGTGGCTCACGGGCTCTAGAGCACAGGCTCAGTAGTTGTGGCGCATGGGCTTAGTTGCTCCACGGCATGTGGGATCTTCCCGGACAAGGGCTTGAACCCATGTTCCCGGCATTGGCAGGCGGATTCTTAACCACTTCGCCACCAGGGAAGCCCCTAGGGTTTCATCTTTAAATTTATGTGAATATTGTATTCTACTACATAATACGTCCATTGTTAAAAGTGTTTTAAAATATTTGTCAATGAATAGAATTGATTTTACAGGAGGATTTGCCTGAGGTCCATGGAACTAAAAATAACTACCTTTTTTCTTATCCCTGTAGTGGACATTTTATACATGTTACGTTATTTAATGTCTCTAGGAAAATTGCCCAAGATAACACAGCTAGTAAGGTGTCAAGACTCAGGGCACTAAGGGAAGTATGTCTCAACTCCACAACTTGAAGCTGAGTTGAGTCAAGAGCCTTGGAAGTCTTTGCCCCATTTCTAAGTTTATCTTCACTGGAATAGAGGGTTTTTTTTTCCTTGGTCAAATTAGTATTGTGGTTCAGATCATGCGTAATTCCATACTTCTTTGGCATAATACAACTAACCTTGATTATCCAAAAGAAAAATGAGCAGTGATTTAGGTAATTCCATATAATAGGGAATCTTGTCTTTTCTCTCTGGTGGCTCTGAAACATATAAAATTTTTTTTTTTAGTAGCAGATTCACTTTTCTAATTGTTTTGTCTTGACAGATATTGACATATTGTAATTTCTTGAGTACTCTAGCTGGTTGTGGGAGCTGGCTTTTTTTGGCAAGAGGTAGCTATCTTGCTATTGAAAACTTGGTTCCTCCACCCCAGAAGACATAGAGTTGACTCCATTTGTGTCCACTTACCCAAGGTACTTAGGATAGCATAAATGCTAAAGTACCAAGGTGTCAGAGTGGCTTCCCCAGCTCCACCCCCAATCTGACATTTACCTAGCCATCTGGAATCCAGTTTCCATTAGGTGTCCAAAGAGAATGTCTGGAATGCCCTGTCAGTGGCCATTCAGCGCAGAATTTCAAGGGGATCTGGCTCCTGTAGCTCCTCTAAGAAGCTAGAACAAGTTCTGAAATAATTGCTAATGGAGGGAGCTGTAGTGGCTATTTTCACTCATCTCTGGCTGTACCCCTGAATTTCTGGTTCTTCCTAAAAGCTTGAAGTTTGGGAGTATAAGGGCATCCAGAGGATGCAGAGTCCTGTGAGGTTCTTTTATTTGTAACACCTTGCCTCCTTTGCTGTTCTAAACTCTCTTTTCAGTATGAGTTAATAAAGCTTGCATGTTAGTACCCAGTACCCTTTAGATTATGTAAAAGAGGAGAAGAGGTAGGCTGGGAGGGAAAGTCCGGGGTTTGGATTAGAAAACCTGTTTAGTCAAAGGGGAACTTAGCTGAGGAACAGAATGAAAATTATTTCCTTAGACAGTAGACAAACATTCAGGAAACACCTCTGTACCCCAAAGATAGGAACAGCTGCCACACAGTGACTGTTAAAGGGAGGTTCTATGTTATGAGCAAACAGCTGATTCTCTTGGTTCTTAGGCTGTTGCTGTTGGTGACAGGAAATCTTGTTTCCCAAGCTGCTGGCTTCCTGTTTTATTTTTACTCTTAGCAGATCAGAATGTCCATAACAAGGAGCAGTCTGTTCCAAAGGGTTCTACTCCCTCTTTGAGCCTGAAGGGCTTTTTTTTTTTTTTTTCTTTTGGTCAGACAATATGTTGGTTCACTTTTAAGATCTATGATGTTTAGCTTGGTTTAAGCATTTCGTATTCACAATCAACTTTTTTGGTGATGAGCTGGTGTTTTGAGATTTGATGTAAGTAGAACTCTGTGGGTTTGTTTTTTTTTAAAGAGGAGTTTGCAACCTTGGGGACTTGGGTATGTTACCTTTATGCTTTACCATTTAATTTGCCATTTTCCCCAGCACAAAAACCATTAGGCTGTTTTAAATTTCTTTAGTTTCACAAGATAGGGAAACAGTTCCAGCCCGATGTGCCTTGGCTGTAGTCATATCCATTTTGTTGGATAAAAAACCTCCTCCTGTCCTTGTAAAGCTAGGAATTTGGTAATCTAACTCTAAAACAATAGCTCAGCATGAACCTAAAGTGCTGGGGGATTTCCTAGGGAAAGGGGCTCAGCCGACAGGATAAGAAACAGTAACTGGAAGGTTTCCGGATCTGCTCCACTTCCTGCTGTTTCAAGAGCCTTTTGGCCCAGGTGTGTTGAACCGGATGGGAGAGAGAAAGGGAGCTGTGGGTAGAAGAGAAAGGACTAAGGAATCTTACAGCACAGGGTGCTTGGCATCACGTTTGATATATTGAACGTGTATAATTTTCCTTGATATTCTTTCATTCTGTCAATTTACAGACTAAACTTTGGTAGTGTTAATAGATACTGGCAGTATTTAGCTGTACATTAACAGTCCTCCATCAGGGAAGGACTGGAGAAGTTATGTCCTGTTGCAGATCAGTAGAATCACTATTGGCAACTTAATTTCATTGTGGAGACTGTCAGATGACAGAAGCTCTTTTTTGATTCTTATAATTGATTATATGGAATCTGATCTGTTCTGGTTGTGGACCCCCCAAGGTTAAGATCTATATACCATCCAGGACTTGTTGAATGGGCTGTTTTCTTACCATGCGTCTCTGCCTCTGGAGACTCTTATTAGTTGGAGCATAGTTGTTATTTTAAGGTTTTTAGGTTTTTATGCTGCCTGTGTACCCTCAGTCAGCAGTCACCAGTTCAGAATTTCTAAACTTATCCAGCAAGCCTCTAATGGCAAACCTTTAAAAGGGGTGGTAGGGGTAAGGGAGGGCTTAAAACAGAAAAAAGAAGATTTTTAAAGCTGTTCAGATCAGAGCAAAACAAAAGGAAAAAAGACTCACAGCCCTGGTGTGCCTGGAATTTGTGGTTGAGTAATACTTTTCCTGTTATTTCTTTTTTAGGTTGTTTTTCATCATTCAGAACGTTGCCTGAAGCAGGTCCACCATGCCGTTAGTAACGAGGAACATCGAGCCAAGGCACCTGTGCCGTCAGACGTTGCCTAGCGTTAGAAGCGAGCTGGAATGCATGACCAACATCACCCTGGCAAATGTCATCCGACAGCTGGGCAGCCTGAGTGAGTGCCGCAGAGAGCCTGTGCTTTGCCCTCAGGGGTCGTTGGTGCTCTTTATTTTGTTTCCTTCTCCTCCGTGTTCCTATTTCTCCCCCATCTGCCTTCCCTAGGTAGTGCGAAAATTTATCCCACTCCCACCCCCTCCCCAAAGAGAGGCTCCTTTTTGGTACAGATTCTTCCCCTCAACCCTTTCTTCATCTACCACCACCCTCTAGGTTCCCTCCCCCTCCCCCTCCCCCTGCTTCAAAAGAAATCTGTGGGAAGGGTGGCAGGAAGGGCTGCAGCAGAAACTGCAGATGGAATGACAGAGCAGAATTCTCTGTGTGTAAAGTGGGAGGTTCACAGAGCAGTATCTTGGGTTGGGGAATGTGCCTGTAATTGCACAAAGCTATTCGATGTAGCCTGATTTTGTTGAAGCCTCAAATGTGCCAATAGTCTTTATCTACACAACAACCCCCCCCCGCCCCGCCCCGCCGCCCCTTTTCTTCCCAAAGAGAAGTAAAGCAAACATGCATTCAGAGAGATTCTGGCTGACTTGTCTGCCTTGGTACACATTTAATTGTGCTGCAAGCCCCCAGGTCCAAGTTCAGGGTACAAATTACTTCTGTAGTCTCTGGGGTATTGGGAGTTTTGCAAGCTGTGTGAACACAGTGACACAAATTGGAGCTGGAGCCATTCTTCTCTAGGAGGAAGCTGGGGGTTAACCAGTCTGTTTTGGAGCTGAGGGAAAGCCAGCTCAACTGTAATTTTTTTTTTTTAATTGATAAGAATGAGTAAGACTGCCTTGGGTGGGGTACATGCATGGGTTTGGATTTCTTTCTGAATTAAGTTGACTTTGTTTGCTTGGAGCCGAGATATGGGAAGGGCAGATGCTTGGATAGGCTCTGCATTTGTCTAGTGCCATTCTAGCTCCCATAAGAACCTCTGTCAAAATGCCATTTTAGTGATCTTCCTTAGCAGAAGCATCTTGGTGTGAATTATTTCAGACATTCACCTCTCCTATCGCATCACTGCCCTTAGTGAAAACAGTGGAATATCAAGAAAGCCTGTATCCCCCCTCAGATAGTAATAGGCCCTGCCTTGAAAATAGGTGCCTGAGGAGACAGAGGTCTGTGACCATATGACGTATGGGGTCTGAGATTCCTAAGCCATCACCTAGCTCAGAGACCATCTCAGTTGATCCAGGGCTTAGGGAAACCTGGATGGGGCGTCAAGAAAGAAATGAAACCCCGCCAGTGCCTGTCTTACACAAAGGAACATTGACAGCAGTGCAACAGCAGTATGGCTGACAAGGAAGCACATGAAGGCTGCAGAGAGCCTCACTGCTTCTTAAAAGCATCATTTCTGCTTCTGTCACCCTTAGGAAGCCAAATGGGTGGAAGTCAGTCACACACTGGTTCCTTCTCTATAGGACAAAGGACATCTAGCTAATGATACTTCTTATTCTCACTCAGCAGGAGTTATGCTCTCTCTCAGGTGTTTTTCCAGGGTAGTGTTGCTGGATGCCATTGCTCACTCTCCCACTTGTGATCAGAGCATTCCTATCTTGAGGAAGTTGATCTGAGGGCCAGGGTTGGCTTGTGCCTGTGGAAACGAGATTTCCTCAGGTTGTAGAGCTAGCTGACCCTTTATTCATCCAGTAAACATGTATTGAACATATTTTATGTGCCAGATGCTGAGAGGATACAGCAATAGTAAGAAATGGTCTCTGCCTTCCAGGAGCTCATACTCTACCAGAGGAGAAAGAAATAAGTAATTCTTAAGGGGAGAATGGGGAGAGGATGAGAAGGGAACTCACGTTTGTTGATTGCCCACTTTAAGCCGGGTTTTAATAGGATCTTCACATAGATTATCTCGTTTAATCCTTTTAATAATCCTATGACGTTAGATGTTGGCATTGCCATTTTTCAGATGAAGAAATGAAGGCTCAGAAAAGTAAGGTAACTTGTCTGCAGACACAGCAGTCAGAGGCAAAGTCAGACTTCCTAAGAATTTCTCAGTTCTGTCTCCTGTCTCTCTGTCTCTACCAACACTGCCCTGTTTTAGACTGACTTTAACTCTCACCTAAACTGTTGTCCTAGCCTCCCTCTGGCCTCCCTTTCTCTGATCAATCCCCTTAAATCTATAAACCTAAAAATTGTATAAAATCTCATAAATCTTAAACCTATACTCTTACCAGAGTGGTCTGCCCAAAACTAAAATCTTACTTTTTACTTTTATAATTCTGAATTGTTTGAATTTTTAAAAGTTAAGTCTGTGTTAACTTTTGCAGTTTAAAAAGTGTTTTTAAAATAAGAGTATAATTGTTAGCTGTGTATTTATCTCTGCTCTTCCTCACTATGCAATTATTTAAGTTCCTTGGCCTGGCATTCAAGACTTTAAGACCTGCCTTTCTTTTCAGCTTCATTTTCTGTAATCTGTCTTCTCCCATTTTACAGTCTTTTTAAGGGATTCTTTTAAAATTAAAAAGGGAAAAAAAGAAGGAAGAAAAACTGAATTACCAACTACTTGTAGCTTCTGAGACAGACCATATTCTCTCGTACTTCGACGTGGTGGCTTTGTTGTTCCCACTGCCTGGAGAGCCCTTGCCATCCTTGTAGCTGATCTTCAAGGCCCACCCAGCTCAGGGATCTCCTCCTCCAGGTTGGACTGAGTACCCCTCTGAGATCCTATTACATGCCTATATTATTACCTGCCACATTATATTGAAATTTATCTCCTATATTAAATTGAAAGTTCTTTGGAGGCAGAAATCATGTGTTGTTTGTCCTTGAACCCCAGTGTCTATCTTGTATAGTACCTGGCACCCAGTAGGAGCTCAGTAAATACTTGTTGAATGATTCATGCATGTACTCTTTCCATGCTTCCGTGCTGTTGGTGCACAGAGAATACAGGGAAGGAAGGAATATTTCCTATGGGGAATGGGAACATAGCGGGAATAGAGAGAGTCAAGGAAAGCTTCACAGAAGAGGTTACATTTGAATCGAGCCCTGAAAGATGACTAGGATTTCATCTAGCAGAGAGGGGTGCAGGAATGGGCTCATATGTGCTTCAGGCTCATGACCTTGACCTCATGTATTATATTCTAGCCAGAAGTGCTTGGTCCAGTAGGGCAAGTCTGATTATGGAATGAATAAAGCACAAAACTTAAGATTTCACAGCCATGAATTGCTCCCTGATAGCATATCCAGGATTCTCATTTTCCCTCAGTGCAGTGAGATTGGGATTTCACATATTAGGTTGCCGTATCTTAGGAAATGTGGGCACAGCCAGCCAGCCAGCACATCTGAATCAGTATCCTGACCACCTAGGAAAAGGGAACCCCTTCTTGGGTCATTAAGATTTGTTATGGGACTTCCCTGGTGGTCCAGTGGCTAAGACTCCACACTCCCAGGGCAGGGGGCCCAGGTTCTATCCCTGGTCAGGGAACTAGATCCCACATGTTGCAACTAAAGATTCCACATGCCACAACTAAAAAAAGATCCCGCATGCCACAAGACCCAGCGCAGCCAAATAAAATAAATAAATAAAATTGTTAAAAGATATGTTATGATACTGGGTTTTCTGAGTACAGTGGGTCCATGCCATTGGGGGGCTCCAAGACTCCCACTCAAATTCAAACGAGCAGCTTCATATTTTTAAAAATCAGTTTTACTTGTTCCATTTCCACATAAGATTTCATTTGAAAAACTGTACTGCTAAGAGAAAAAATAAAAGTTGCAGACTGCTTCTGGAATCTTGCAAAATGGGGTAGATGTCTATTATGAATGTCCTGATGTGATAGTGGATCTATCTTGGTAATCTGAATAAGTGAAATTATTAATTATTAATTAATTAATAAGTGAAATTATCGCCTGCCAATGCAGGGAATGTGGGTTCAATCCCTGGTCCGGGAAGATCCCACATTCCACAGAGCAACTAAGCCCATGCACCACAACTGCTGAGCCTGCACTCTAGAGACTGCAAGCCACAACTAGTGAGCCTGTGTGCCACAGTTACTGAAGCCCGCATGCCTAGAGCCCATGCTCTGCAACAAGAGAAGCCACCGCAATGAGAAGCCCGTGCACCGCAATGAAGAGTAGCCCGCCTGCTCACTGCAACTAGAGAAAGCCCACGTGCAGCAAATGAAGACCCAACGCGGCCAAAAAAAAAGGAGTCATCTGATATGGTTGAGCAATATAAGGAGGAGTCTCATTATAACAATTTACAGGGACTTCCCTGGTGGTGCAGTGGTTAAGAATCCGCCTGCCAATGCAGGGGACACGGGTTTGAGCCCCGGTCCGGGAAGATCCCACATGCCGCAGAGCAACTAAGCCTGTGCACCACAACTACTGAGCCTGCACTATAGAACCCACGAGCCACAACTCCTGAAGCCTGTGTGCCTGGAGCCTGTGCTCTGCAACAAGAGAAGCCACCGCAATGTAGAGGCCTGTGCACTGCATTGCAACGAAGAATAGCCCCCACTTGCTGCAATTAGAGAAAACCTGCATGTAGCAACGAAGACCCAACACAGCCAAAAATAAATTAGTTAATTAATTTAGAAAAGAGTTTACATTTTTGGCTCGTTTAATCCTGTGACAACTTGGTGAGATAGATATAGTTGTCCCCATTTCGTAGATGAGGAAACTGAGGCTGGGAGAATTTGACTTGCTGAAAAGTACACAGGTGTAGGTAGAAAGAACTGAGACTTAAATTCAGACTTTCTGGTTTGAAGTCTACTGCTTCTTCCATGTATCATCTTGCAGTTCTAAGTATACCTAGGGCCTGACGTGACGTAACGTGACAGTGGGGAAGCCTTCACTCCACCTCACTCCCCCTTCAAGTAGCATTCTCAATGTTACCATTTTTATATGGTGGGGTTCTTTGTATGATTTCATCTTAAATCATTGTGCCACACTGATTTCCACTCCCACTATCACTGCTCCCTTCACTGAGGAGCAGGAAATCCTGCGTACTCTCGCGGTGACCTGAGGGTAAATTGACTTGGGGTTTTCTTTTCCTCCAGAACAGCTGGATGGCTAACAGATATTTTTGAGCCTGGTTTATTTTCCATGCTTAATGTGTGTTTCTCTGTTATATAGTCTTCCGAT
>NW_006786690.1:623292-626208 GCF_000442215.2 Lipotes vexillifer
CTTGCGTTATGCGGGCCTCTCACTGTTGTGGCCTCTCCCATTTGCGGAGCACAGGCTCCGGACGCGCAGGCTCAGTGGCCATGGCTCACGGGCCCAGCCACTCCGTGGCATGTGGGATCTTCCCGAAACGGGGCACGAACCCGCGTCTCCTGCATCGGCAGGCGGACTCTCAAGCACTGCGCCACCAGGGAAGCCCACAAGGTGCTTTTACAGAGCAGCAAAGGGCTAAGGGCTATAGGCAAATGTATAGACATACTCTCCACTCTTCTAGGATTAGTTTTTTGGATAACACCTTTTGATTTTATTCATCCTGTTTTGAGTTTCATGTCAGTTCATCTTGCCAAGAAGACTCTGTTAGTTATAGAGCACGTGCAGGCTGCCCAGGCTCTGGAGGGTATGTCTCTGTCTCCAGGAGCAAGCTCTGCATGTAGCCTGAACCATCTTAGAGGGTGGGTGTGTGTGTTTGGGAGGTGGGAAATACAGTCTTTAGTAGCCAGTTTTTCTGACCATGTATGTCACTTTTAGGCACTAGTGACTTGGTTTCTTTGCTCTCTCAGGTAAATATGCTGAGGATATTTTTGGAGAGCTCTTCACTCAGGCAAATACTTTTGCCTCTCGAGTAAGTTCCCTTGCTGAGAGGGTCGACCGCCTACAAGTTAAAGTCACTCAGCTGGATCCCAAGGAAGAAGAAGGTAAGGAAGCTGAGCTCAGCATTTGCAGGCTCTGCTGAGCAGTTGCTTAGGATTTTTTTTTCCTGATTTATAAAAAAGTGAGGGGAGAAATCACAGAGACCTATGGAGTTCTGCTTTGAAACGACACAAGCCTGGGTGATGTAAAGAAACCTTTTAATCTGTACCACACCTCCACACACTCCCTTTCTCCCGTTCCCCCAATCCCCTCTTTCTCAAATTCCCCTTCCCCCCAATCGTATTTTGCTACCATAAAAGTACTTGGAAGATTCATTCCTCCTAAGGAGGGGCCTGCTAGATCTGGCCACATAGTAAACCTTTGTGTTGCCTCATTTTGTTCAGTCATGAAATGGCTGGGCTGCTGACAGCCTTGTGGGGCTTCCCCAGAGGGGGAGGAAAAAAAAAAAAAAACCTGGCTGCAGACAGCCGCAGCCAAGAAATGCAGCAGCTGAGGCCTCTCCGACTGGTGTGACTCAGTGTTTGCTCAAATAGCCTGTCATCCATTTTCTAATGCCTTCCATCTTCTTTCAGTGTCACTACAAGGAATCAACACCCGAAAGGCCTTCAGAAGCTCTGCTGTTCAAGACCAGAAGCTTTTTGACAGAAACTCTCTCCCCATACCTGTCTTGGAAACATACAACACCTGTGATACTCCTCCACCTCTCAACAATCTGACCCCTTACAGGTAACCTGGCTAGCTTCTACCTTTTTCAGCCTGTGGTTAACAACACTAGCTTGTCTTTTTATTTAAAGATGTTGTTTACATCAGAGGATTGTATCAAAAAGCATACTGCTACCCCAGAGTTGCTTGTGGTAGCAGAAGCTAACGTTTACCATATAAACAGTTGCCACTTATTATTGTTCGGTTTCTTAAACTCATAGTGAATATAATATATATTGAAAGTTTGCTATAGCATTGCATGCTTCAGAGTTTACTTTGGTACAAGCCAGGTCCATCTTGGATTCCATCCAAGGAATTTAGTTATTATAGAACCAAAAGGACTTTGTTACAAGGCAGTCCTATAGCATGCATCCCAGGGGCAACATTCTAGCAAGGCTCCTACTTACTCTGAAACCACTAGATTACCAGATGTTTGGGCGTGTTAGTGGGGCCAGCCTTGTGGACTGGCTGCTCTGGGCCCTGAGGGTCCTTCCAGAGCTTAAGGAGTAATTGGCATTCTTCCAAATGAGTGTTGTTCACTTCGTTTTGAACATCCTTTCATCATTCCCCTCTGAAAGGACCTACAGTGCTGTGGCTGGACTTGAAAAGGTAGTCTTATAGACAACTTAAAGCCCCTCCCCTCTAGTAGTCTCTAGTGTTATCGTGCAAAAAATTTCCAAGCAGGGGCAGAAAGCGAATATTTATCTTGCTCGCATCCATAAATATCTTTGGAACAGGTAAAAGTAATTACAGATAGCTGGAGGCAGATGTCTTCTGTGAGACATGGGTGTACTGCAAAGTAGAATATGTGTGTGAAATTCAAGGACACCCACCTGATCCACAGAGCCAGAATAGGAGCATGGTCGCTTCTCACACAGATACAGAGGAAGTACATGGCATCTATCCTATTATTATTACTGTGTGAAATTATATTTGCCCCTTGGCTCTCAAAGGGGCCAGCTAACATAGCAGGGCATAGATTTGACTCTCTAGCCTGCATCATTTAGCCTAGTTGGATCTGGGCAGAGGGGTTGTAGGGCAGGAAAAGACTACACACCTGATAATATTGAAGGGACTATGGTAAGACAAGTTTATTTTTCAGTTGATGTAGGGTATTTTCCTTTTTACATTCTCCTCTCAGTTTTCTGGATTTAGCCTAACAGCAAAAAGTGGTGGTCTGGCTAACTCAGAACAAGATTTAATATAAAAATCATTAGTGCATGATTAGGAAATGGTTTCTGTGTGTTGTGATAGGCTTGGAGGTTAGGAAAGAATTACCTTTCCAGTTCTTTTTAGTTCAGAGTAGTGTTAAAATAAATATCCACCCCTAAGTGCATGCTTTCTGGAGAATGGGAGAGACTCAGCCATGCCAAAGTGCAGGATTCCAACCAGGGTCATTGAGTCTGGTAGATGACTCTACATTGACACTCAGTAGCTCACTCTGTACCTCTTTCACAGCCACTAAGAGATAGTAATGAAATCTTGTGGTCATAAAACAGCTGGCCATCTTTTCTCACTGGGGCCCTCTTGTGGCTGGGGGATGGGGGTGGATGCTGAGCTCTTCCG
>NW_006786690.1:626218-640394 GCF_000442215.2 Lipotes vexillifer
CTCTTCCGAAAGGGAGCAAGTAGGTGGAATGCTGTGGTTGTCTGTATTTACAGAAGAATAACAGCTGCACACATATACACATTCATGTGTGTATATGCATACATATGTACACATGTGAACCTGCACATGTGTGCACAGGTTTTGGGTGGGTAGAAAGCCACTAATGCTTCCTAGAGAGACCTGGGCAATTGTTGGTGGTAGGGGAACCAGTGACAGAAATCCCATCTAATGTGCCAAGATATCAGAATGTCCTCAGGGAGATGTCTGTGGCCATGGAGATCATTAGCCATAATCAGGATCCCTGCTGCTATGGCCCATTCTTGCCCTGACCATGCAAATTCCTCTACCAGGAATTGAAAGTAAGGCTAAGGTTCTTAAAAGGCCAGATAAGTAAAGAGGTGCCATGCCATTCAGGGGCTTTGGAACGCTGGTATGGGAGAGGAAATATGCAGTCGATTTGAATGACTTCTTGATTCCTCAGTGTAAAAACTGCTAACTGGTAGGTGTTTGGAATATTGGGTTTGGTTGGGAGCTCATCTGTCTACTGACAGCTACTTGTCTTCATTTCTGTCCAAGGGACGATGGGAAAGAGGCACTCAAATTCTACACAGACCCTTCGTACTTCTTTGATCTTTGGAAGGAGAAGATGCTGCAGGACACCAAGGATATCATGAAAGAGAAGAGAAAGCATAGGGTGAGGGGAAAGGGGCCTCTGTTCTACACATCAGTAGGCACGACTGTGGAGGGGGGATAAAAAGGAAGCCAGTCTTATGTTAAGTAATCATTCCGAGTGGCTGCTTGCGTGGATGCCAGGTGAGACTCTTAAAAAAAAATGTGTCCACTCCAAGCACAACCAAGATGAAAGTATAAATCACACCAAAAATGTGTTTGTTCCTCCCGGTGCTATTAACAATTGAGTATATTCAGGCTGAGTTTTAGAAATTGACTTTTCTATTCACCATTTTTTTCTCTTGCAATTTGCACCTGACTCTGCTGGACACTCAAGCTAGGCTAGTTCCCTTCCCTGCCAGTTTTGCAGCTCATTTCTCAGAGATCAGCACAAGGCTCTACAGTGTTTGATTTGCAACAGGAGCGGTTTAACACCTTGACTACTGGTTGGGTGAGGCAGTGGTGGGGGCATAGGCCTGGTTTTGGTAGATGCTCCCCTCCCCTTAGGCTGCCAGTGATGTGTGTAAGCATATGACCTACCAGTTGCAACCTCACAATCCCATTAGCATGGCTGCCGGGAGGCCCAAGAGAGCGCCAGGGGCTAGTGCAGCTGCACAGGCTGAAGAATTCTTCATTGGTTGTTTTGGTTTGTTTTTTAACTATTTCCTTATATCTGTCCCGGATATCTACCGCTATCGTTATTTCTCTTCTCTCTTGACTGACCTTTGCGGCATAACAAATAATAAATAGCTATTTACTAACTTCCTAACAATTAGAGCTGCTGAAGAACATGAATGAATTACCCAAAGAGGTAGTGGGTAGAGGTGTTTGAGTATGGGATTGAGGAAATGTGTTCGAGCCCAGGAGGTGGTTTGGATTAGATGACTTCTAGGTCACTCTAAACCCAGCAATTCTGTAAATTCTACAGTTACTGTATGTTGTCTAGGCAAATCTTCTCTTGGGTATATATCCATGAAGCTGGGTGGAATTTTAATGAAGAACTTTGGGAAATGTTTATTAAGGCTTTTCTGTTTCTTTTCATTGTAGAAAGAGAAGAAAGATAATCCAAATCGAGGAAATGTAAACCCACGTAAAATCAAGACACGTAAGGAAGAGTGGGAGAAAATGAAGATGGGTCAGGAATTTGTAGAATCCAAAGAAAAGCTGGGGCCTTCTGGGTAGGTGATGCTTCTCTCCTCTTGGTAGCATCCTTTGAAGGGGCTGGGCACCTGGGGGCAACAGTCTGACAGCTCTGGTGTGACACCTTTCATACCCCCTGAAGTCTTGCTGTGTGGCTTAAATCAATACCACTGTTAATCAGCTACTTTAAAGTGCCTCCATCTGGTGATTAAAATTTGCTAAAAAAATCAAGAGACTTGGCAGTTTAAATGAGGGGACGAGAGTGGTCTGGAAAATAAAGCCTATGGCTTCTAGTGCCCTTGCTCTGCCAGACACTGGTATGTCTGAGGGACTCAAAGGAAAGACTAGAAAGGGAAGAAAAGTGGCTTTGGGAGGCCTTTGCCTCCAGAGCATTGATCTGAAGGTTGTGGCTAAAGAGCTGGGCATTTCATGGCAGTGGGGAGGGCCAGGCAGAGAATTTGTGCACATCACCAAAGCAACTTTTCAGTCAGCCTTTGTCAGTCTTGGGAGAGAGGCTGGCCAAGGGACTGAAAGCAGACCTCAGAGACAGTGTGGGAAAGGTCGTGCGGCCAATATTGAGGCTATATATTTCCGTGAAGAAATGGTAGATGTCAGTCTGACCCCATTTCCCAATACCAAATCACACTAGAGGTTTAAAAGGAAAAAAATGGTTTTAAAGCTTGGTTTGATGCTTATCCTGGTGTCCGACCTGTGTGACATTCAAAGCCAAGTCACCACGATTGCTTGGCATAAATGTCGCCCTGGTTTTTCCCCTAAATACCTTGCATCCTGGCTGTCAGAGAACCATGCCAGCCCATGCCGGGTGTCTAGGAATGATAAAAGGATAGAGTTGAGTTGTTCTTGCTTTTAGGAATAATTCTACCATGAAAATCTTGACTTTTAGAAATCTTGACACTTCTGACACTTGTTCTTCCTAGATTAGGAGATTTGTTTTAAAGAGTGATGAGGATGGTGAGAGGAAAAATGAGCCTTTCTTTCTACAGGGGAATCAGCCCTGAGGGTACCTCCATTATCTTCACCTCCCAATAAAAAGGAGCCATTTTGTTCCGTGGTCGGTCCCTCCTGTTCAGACAGGCCCTTGTTGTATGAAGGTTCAGTGACTCTAAGGGCAGAAGCATGTTCAGGATGCCGACCAACTGTGTGTGTGTGTGTGTGTGTGTGTGTGTGTGTGTGTGTGTATTGAGGTGGTGAAAATAAGGACTTTGGATCAGGCTGCATGGCTGCTCTACCTGGACATGCTTGTTGGTGAACCTGTAAAGAGATATGCCAAGTCTATAGGGCTTCAGGCCTTGGGGATTTTCCACATCAGAGCATCATTTGATTCAGTTAGTTCCCTCCAACTCTGTTCTCCCTGGGGTCTGCTTTAGATGAGTTCCTTATAACCCAACAATGGTGGAAAGAAGCGGGAGGTGGAGCAGAACAGGCCACATTTTGTTAGCTGCTGCTTGGTATATTCGTGCTTGTTTAGAAGTTTGTTGCTGTTCACCCAGAGCAAATTCACCCAAGGCCCAGTGCTATGAGGGACAGGTTTTCGTGAGGCAAGCCCTAGCACCCCGCTTTAATCAGCAGCTCGTTTTGTTAGATAAGAGACCACATCTAACTACCACACAGCAACTTGCATTTGTCCTCAGCTTGGTTTTGCAATCAGATGCCTCCTTGGCCTTTGAGCACTCCAGAGGCTTGCCGACCTCAAAACCAGGCTGTGTGCCAGTCACGTGCTTGCAGCTCACTAGCCTTGGGGCTTGGCTTTGCCCTTTGCTGCAAGACAGACTTTGGGATTTGGGTCTGGGCTGCTCCTAACATCTGGGAGAGAATTTCAAAGAACTGCTGGGTTTGACAAGGCCAACACTGGGAAAGGAACAGCATGGTTTTGATAATCTGGGTTCAGTCCCATTTCTACAGACAATCCAACAGAAATATCTGGGAGAGGGTAGGGATAAATTGGGAGATTGGGATGGACATGTACACACTACTATGTTATAACTAATAATGACCTACTGTATAGCACAGCTACTCAGTACTCTGTAATGACCTATATGGGAAAAGAATCTAAAAAAGAGTGGATATATGTATATGTATAGCTGATTCACTTTGCTGTACACCTGAAACTAACACAACATTGTAAATCAACTATACTCCAATAAAAATTTTTTTTAAATAAATTACAACTACAGCAAGTGGGGGGAAAAAACGAAATATCTGGGAGGTTTTTTGGTTTGTTTAAATTTATTTGTTTATTTATTTATGGCCACGTTGGGTCTCTGTTACTACGCGTGGGCTTTCTCTAGTTGGGGTGAGCGGGAGCTACTGTTCGATGCAGTGCGCATGCTTCTCATTGTGGTGGCTTCTCTTGCTGCGGAGCACGGGCTCTAGATGCACGGGCTTCAGTAGTTGTGGCACACAGGCTCAGTAGTTGTGGCTCGCGGGCTTAGTTGCTCCACGGCATGTGGGATCTTCCCGGACCAGGGCTTGAACCCATGTCCCCTGCATTGGCAGGCGGATTCTTAACCCCTGCGCCACCAGGGAAGTCCTGGGAGATATTTAACAATAGAATATTTAGTCCTAAAATAAAACTTCAGTACAACAGAAACTATATGAGAAATATACTAATTTTATTTCTCCCTAATAGCTTTTGTATCAAGTGCATTTTTATGGGGTCTTTTAAGAAAACAAGAGAGTACCACTCAGACTTTAAATGACAGTTTTGGCATTGGGTTCATTGTCAGGTATCCACCCGCCTTGGTGTACCAGAATGGCAGCATTGGGTCTGTTGAAAACGTGGGTGCAAGCAACTACCCACCACCACCACAGTCAGACTCCACTTCTCCGCCTTCTCCTTCCTTCTCTGAGGACAGCTTGCCTCCCCCACCAGCAGAATTCAGGTAAATGGTGATACCTCTTCCATCTACTAAGGGTGGTTAAATGCTCAAGAACAAAGTAAGAGTTCTAAATCCAGGCCAGGACCACTAAAGTGACTCCAGACAAGTGTGTCTAGATAATACAAATAATTAGTATTTATTAAGTGTTTGTAAAGTGCCAGGCATTATGCCAAACACTATATATGTTACTTAATCACCACAAGAGTCCTCTTGAGATAGGTACCCATTTTACAGATGAGTAAACAGTGAAGCACAGAGAGGTCAATGAACTTACCTAAGATCACATAGCCAGTAAGAGGCAGAGTCATGATTGGAAAGCAGGTCAGTCTTGATTGGAAAGCAGGTCAGGCTTTCTTTCCAGAGCCTGTGTTCTTAACTACTAGCTACACCTGAGCAGATAGAAGTCACCAACTTATCTCTTGCTTTTACTTGGCTCTGACTCAGCATGACATAAAGTGGTATAATCTCCTGCTGTACATAAAATATTCAACAGCCTCCTTCCCCAGTTATCTAGGAACGTAGAAGATAGTCACCCTTTTCTCCTGTCACCTCTGGTCCATTTCACCATGGATAAAATCTCCAGAAAGAAGGAAACAAAAGAAAAAGAGATGAAACTTAGAATCTGACCATTTTGGTATTTGTCAGTGTCCCTGGCAGAGGTATATAGAGGAAGAGTTAGCAAGTAATGGCTGAAAGGGGAAGGGATCTGAGGAGTGTTAGATTTCAGTGTTTCCTCATAGTTACTTTTCTTTCTGATGCCTGACAAGTGAGAGCTTTGAAAAGTATGCTTGTCTCCTTGGACACTGTTTAATCAGAGATTGGGTATGTTGAAGACCCCTCAGATGGAGACCTAAAGCAGTGCTGTCACCCCCACCGCCCGCCCCATTCTTGGTGCTTGAAACCACTAATCCCAAGTCTCCTGCCTCCCAAATCACTTCCTGCTTCTTGCCATGTTGGATGCAGCTAAGGCTCGAAGGTCTGTGGAAAATTCCAAGATGGATGCTTTCTAAGGAGTAGCTATTAGTGTAGGGCAGATAAAGAGGTGGAAAAAGAATCCCTTCAGTCTCACACATGGCCTGAGACCTTGCAGCCTCAGTCAAGTATGCCTGACCCAGGAGAGGTGCACCTTAATTCTCTCTCAGCCCCGGGTCAAGTTTGGCAGCACATTCATTTCCTGTCTCTGCTGATCCTCAGGCCCTCGTTCTCTCTCAAGTTTTTCCACATGAGCACTGAAGGTACATTCACCTAAATCTGTACCCCGCTCAGGTTCGGTCAGCTTGGCTTGGATTTCCTGCCCTCATAAGATCTGGTGAATGTTAATAACCTGTGGAGCAGAGCCTGTGGGTAGTGGTGTTGGAATTTTTATTCCAGTTCTTTCTTGCGTGCATTCTTAGTCCTGGCTCCAAGATTGAACTGACCCTTCTTCTTAGAAGGGTGCCTTCCCTTGGAGAGCTGAAAAGTTTGAGGGGGACCTAAGAGAGGATCTTGGCCAGCCCTTACCTGTTGGAGAAATGCTAAGTCCACTTTTTTCAGGTAGTTTTTCTCAATTTCTGCTTATACTCCTCTGCTAATGGGATGCTCATTACCTTACAAAGGTGCCCATTCCATTGTTGGTCTGTTCTGACCATCCCCAGGTTCTTCTTTCTATTTGAGGCAAAATGAATTGATACTGTCAACCAAAATGAACCTAGGCTTATAGATAAACTTAACTAAAGGTGGAGGTTTGCATCCTGAGAGTGATGGTGGGTCTTTTTACTTTGTCCTTTTAGCTACCCAGCAGACAGTAACCAAAGAGGGTCTGGCTTAGCTGGACCCAAAAGATCCAGTGTGGTCAGCCCAAGCCATCCACCACCAGCTCCTCCTCTGGGCTCTCCACCAGGCCCCAAACCTGGGTTTGCTCCACCACCTGCCCCTCCGCCTCCACCTCCGATGATGAGCACTCCACCCCCACCACCGCTTGGAGGATTTGGGTCTCCAGGGACGCCACCACCACCTTCACCCCCATCTTTCCCACCTCACCCCGATTTTGCTGCCCCTCCACCTCCTCCCCCACCGCCAGCAGCTGACTACTCACCTCTGCCACCACCTCCCTTGTCCCAACCAGCAGGAGGAGCACCTCCGCCTCCCCCGCCGCCCCCTCCTCCGGGGCCCCCTCCTCCCCCTTTCAGTGGTGCAGATGGCCAGCCTGCTGCACCTTCACCACTTTCTGACACCGCCAAGCCCAAGTCCTCCTTGCCTCCTGTGAGCGATGCCCGCAGCGACTTGCTTTCAGCCATCCGTCAAGGTAAAATCCCAATGGTGGGTCCGGGATCATGAAGCCTTGTCTTTCTGCAGCTGGAAAACTGATTGGAGGGTGGACAAGGGGTTCTGTGGCCTTCCAAGGGAATAGCTTTCGTTGGGTGGGGAGAGATTAAGAACTCAGATCAGCGTTGAAGAAAGGCTTCACTCTAAAAATACAGAGGTTTATATTTCTTTCCACCTTGGTTTAAAGTAAAGACTTCTTAACGTGGGATCTTTGAACTCCTTGGAAATTTATGCTTTGTGTATGTTTGCATCCATTTTGTGCCCCAGAGAAAAACAAGAATCACTGTCTTAGAAGGTACTTCCTCAGCTGGACTCACACGCTCCTTGTCCTCCACTTTTTTGCCTTTCATATCCTTCCTCCCTACTCTCCCCCGCTTCCCACCCCCTTCCTTCTCCCTTTTTCCTCCTATCCCCTTCCCTTCCTTTCACCCGACCTTCCTCCCCTCCCTCATCATCGTCTCACCATCATGGGGCATTTATTCTCTTTCTGTCAGAGGCTGGTTCTGGTCCCAAGGGACTGGAGTGTTTTCTTCTGTCTGATCCTCCAGGAACTGAAGGGTTGTCTAGTGGAGACAACCTAAGGCAGCTGAGCTTCATGAAAATCAATGACTTGGGCAGACTGAGTGCCCACTAGGTGGGGATTGGCGGCCGCTCCCCACTCAGTCTTGGGAGAAGTACCATCCTCACCAACCTGAGAAACTGGGAAGCGTGGCAGGCTCCTCTCAGACACACCTGTAGCACTGGGGCCACCATTTCATACAACCTGTCTTTACTTCTTGTCCTGAGGATCTTGCTTTCCCAGAGGGTCCTTCTTTTTCACTGTCCTTTCCAACACCCACCACCACCAGGGGCTGCTCCCTCTTCCACAGTCCTGGATGGATTCGGAGACTGACGCACCTCTTAACCCTTCTCTCTCTCTCCCACCAGGCTTTCAGCTGCGCAGGGTTGAGGAGCAGCGGGAACAAGAGAAGCGGGATGTTGTGGGCAACGACGTGGCTACCATCTTGTCACGTCGCATTGCTGTGGAGTACAGCGACTCAGAAGATGACTCCTCTGAGTTTGATGAGGACGAGTGGTCGGATTAACTCTTCTGCCTGCTGCCCGCTTCCTTTTTCTTTCCTTCCTACCTGCCTCCTTTGATGCCTACCCCGACAGTCCCAAGGGGGAAAAAGGGAGGAAAAAAAGAATCTCAAGGGTCCAGAGCCTTCCCTGAAGCAACCAAAGATATATCCAAGTGCTTCCTCCAAATCAACATGTATTTCCCATCTCCCCGAGGTCAGGCCCATGGGGCTCCTGAGGTTCAGTAGCTGAGATGTTCCCTCTTCCCTTCAAGTGACTGTTGCATATTGAAGAGAAGGGAAAACCCCAAAGCAGATCCCTTTGATTGGGTTTAAATTGGAGTTGGTGCCTTCCCCTAGGAGCCATTTTCTGTGGTCTTCTTCTAGAATCCTTGCCCTCAGCTACTTTGAATAATGCCAGCCATCTTCTGGTCCTAAAGCCTGCCTGGACACAGCTGGCCCCTTTCCCATGCACTGAGAGGGCGGAGCAGCCGCATACCCAGTGCCTCCCCCTTCTGCCCTCATCAGCAGGGTGAGGCTGCCTTTTGCTAAGCCATCTCTATGTCTGGATGCCCTTTATTCCAGCAGCCATCAAGCCCCTAAAGAAATGTCTTAACCCTCTGCTCAGAAACAATGCCTTTCTGGAGGCAGGGGTGGTTCCCTCCCTCCCAGGGTCCCTCTCCTGAATGTGGTATTCCACGTTCCTTAAATGCCCCTCCCTCACCACCAGGCGCCTCCAAGCACCACAGCCCGGTTCTAACCTCTAATACTCATGACCAAACTAGCCCTGACACACAGGGGTCTGGGCCTCTTCTGGCTCTCAGGAGCCAAGCTTAGAGACTTGTAACTGCAGGACTGGAAAAAGGTGGAACTGGGTTGAATGATGCTGAAGCCTAGAGGATGGGAAGTGTCTTGCTCAAGGTCACACAGTTGGATGATGACAGAGCTAGACCCCAGAGTTCCTGATTCCAAGTCACCTGTGCTTTCTGGGACCAAATGGTGGGCACCTGCTGGAGCCCGGGCAGAGCAGTTCTTGGCTCTGTGCTACTCCAGACCTCACCACAGGTGGGGGTCCCAGTAGAAGGGCTCAGGGCCTGTGCCAGGCCTATCAGTGCTGCTCAGACCCTCATGGCCTCTCTTGTAATTGTTTGCTCCCCCTTTCCTATCACCAGCCAAGCACCTGGCCTTGAGAGCTGCCCTTTTGGGGGACCAGAGGTAGTGAGAGAAGGAAGCGGGTAGGCAGCGTGACAGGTGCTGCTTTCAATTCCTCTGCAATTCCTCCCCCTTTTATTTCCCCAGTTTAAGCGTACGTCCTTCCAGCTGTAGAAACTTCAGTCCCTCAGGCCGGCAGCCGCTGCAGGTAGCTGCCCCAGGGCAGGGGGCGCTGGGGGGCTGGCGGCTGGCGGCCATGAGGAGGGTCGAAAGGCAGAAGGACTCTGGGTCTTGTTTCCAGCTCCCCTCCTCACTGCACAGTGACGTTCCCTCCCTCACTCCCCCTTTTTCCCAGAGCTAATACACAGGTGCTATTATTCAGAAAAAAACTGGTCAACTTTGGCCAACAGTGAGGTTTCTTCTCTTCTGCCCTGACTATTGTGTAGCCTCTTGTGCTGAAACTGGCTTCTGGCTTCTCCGGCTTTCCAAGCCCTGAAACAAAGAGAAACAGGATCTGTCTCTACCCAGCACAGCAAATGGTTATAGTAATTGCCAAAGCCCTCATCAACCCCTCCGGCTTGAGGAGAGGGTGTAATCGGTACTGCCACTGCGCGCTGGCTGAATCTCCCCCTCAGCCTTCTTTCTGTGAACTTGGGGCGTGGGGACCGAGTCTTTAGAGGCCAGCGTGCCCTTCTGGGGCTGCTCCAGAATGTGCCCTCCTTCCTCTCCTAGATCACACATCTCTGGCACAGGGCTGGCGTCAGGCCCCAGTGCTGAGTGTACCAGACAGTGTGCACCCCCTCCTTGCCTCTCACTGTGCACTCTGGAAGCTGAAGGTGCTTTCTTCAGAACTCTAAAATGGCTGTCGAAGGTGCCCCCGGCTGCAACCCAGCAGTGACCAAAGTGGCAGGTGGAGGGCAGTGGTTCTCCCAAATAGGAGTCCTGGGGCCTGGCTAGGCCAGGGTTTGGGCCTAATGGCTTTGACTAAATTACCCCCATACCCCTCCTTTCCGGAGAAGGGGGAGCCAGCACTACTCACTATCATTCTTCTCTGACCTTGAAGGGGGCGGTGTTGGCCTGGCTTCTGGAATGGACGGAGTCTGCCTTGGAAAGGGCTGGGGGCAGGAGGAGGTGGGGAGGGCCACTGCCTGCAGAAGGTAGGATTAGATCATTAGCTCAGTGACCTCCTAGGGTTTCGATATGCTGTGTTCTCATCCTACAGCTGGTTTGGTAATGATCTGAAAGTCCCGGAGAGCAACAGCACAGCTCTGCCCGATGCTCTCATTAAAATCTATGCAGCCAAGCTCGGCGCTTTGTAGCAGCCGGCCTTGCGAAGCCTCCTCAGCTCTGGGGGCTGGGGACCCAGTCAGCCGAGAGGCCCTCTGGGCTCTACTTATGCAAATGTGCACCAAAAAAAAAAAGCTTCTTTAAACACAGAGCCCTTTAAGATGATAAAGGACCCTATGCAGGTAATTGTGTTATCTTTGGAATCCTGTAATTGTAGAATGCAAAGTTTAGTGATTATTTAAACTGGGCTGAGGCTGGTAAGAGTATGGAGCAACGGCCCCTAAGGACTCTAAGGGTTGAAGACAAGGAGCAGCCTCCCTTCCCTATTCTGCCCAGCCCAGGGGACCTGCCCCCATTCCTGTGGCCCAGGGGCCCAGCTTCCACTGCAGTGTCAGAAGTGAGTTGTGACTCTGCCTTGGTTGTGAGATGAGTACATTCCAAGGGAGCAGCCACGGGGAGGGGGCAGGCTCAGCGATTCCTTGGAGGCTCCGAGCAGCTGGCCCAAGCTCCAGCTCACCTCCAACAGAAGCTCAAGCGCCCTCAGAGATGACCCTGGCCGGTGTCGCCGCAGAGCTGAGGCAGTGTTGTCAGGGCTAATGTGAAATCTCTTCCCGCGGCGCCAATTCTCCAGCTCGGCAGCGCCATCTCGGACAGATTGAGGTCTCTGTGGCTTTGGTGACCCTGCGTAAGCATTCCCATCGTGTCCCAGCTCTGCTTTCAGCCTGCTGCCCACTGCAACCCCCGTCACCTGACCTCAGGGCTTGAGGAGGGGGGCAGTGACCCCAAGGCCAGGGGCTTTTGCTCAGGAGAGAGGTCAGGCTTCCTGGGGGCTTTGAGCTCTACCTGGGTTCAGCTGACCTGGGACCAGGTGTCACCCAGAGATGCGCCTCATCCTGTGCCTCAGGAAGGGCTAGGGAACAATTTTGTTATTGTATTAACTTTAGTCACTTAACTCGAGAAACTAAACAATTTTTACTTTCTGTCTAGAACGATGTATGTGTAGGAGAGTGAGCCATCATGCTCCCGAAGTGCCTTGTTTTCTCTGATATAAATATATTTATGAGGACCTGGTCCAGTGGATTCTTGGGTGTGTTTGCCACATCAAGATTTTAGGGAGTGGGCTTGTTACGTAGTGGGGGTTACAGTCTGAAAATGAGTCCCCTTCCCCTGAAGATGAGAAAGGAGCTTGAGATGGAGCTCTGAGCTCTAACCTTCAGGGGTTAAGCCAGACCCCTGAAGTGACCCTTTCCTTGTCACCCTATTCCTCTCAGGTCCTTAGAAGGAGGTCTAGTTTTTCAAAGCCCCATGCCTCCAAGCCTGGTCCTACTTGAGCCCCTGCCAGGCTCGTGTATGTACCACATTAGCACCCCAGTGACCTGAAGATTCTGTGTAATTGTTTTATGTATACATGCGAATGCATAAATGCCAACATCTTAAATAATTTGATAAAGTCTTTGTAACCATGCAGCCACCTCTGGGGTGTGTGTGTGTACGTATATGTGTGTAATGGGAGAAGCATTTATAAGGGGGCAACTGATAGCCACGGGTGGTGGCCAGAGCTCCAGAGGGAGGTTGGTGTGGGTGGGCTTGGAGGGCGGGAGGCCTCTGGATCTGGATGGTGCACCCTGTGCAGGAGGTGGGGGGATGAAGGCCAGAAACCATTTGGGGTTAGGGTGAGACCCAACTGGGGGACCTAGAGGTCTGAGGCTGAGAAGGGGGTGCTGGGGCCAGGGAGACTCCTTGCATCAGGCAGGAGAGGAACACAGGCTGAATGCTGATGCTGCCTCCCAACATCTGGCCGGCATCTTGTCTGCCTCTCAGACCCAAGCAACTTACCTTAAATAGAATGATTTACAATGGAATCCGATAAAAGGTTTAGGGTGCTGCACGCCCCTTCTGCCTGGGAAGGTGAGGGAGCTGGGTTTATATTCTGACCCCCCAAAAATGACCTACTCAGGAAGCAACGGTGGTTCCGAGCCCAGCTGCTGCGGGTGACTGTCCCTGGGGGTAATTTATGAGTAGACACCCAGTTCTGGGCCCAGCAAACACGGTGCGGTGGCCCCGGGAGAGGATTGGGAGCAGGGTTGGTGACTTGGCTGGTCACGCCTGCTGTTCAGAGAGTCACCCGCTGGCATCCCAGGAGAGGGGGCAGAAGTTTTGAATTGTCAGCAAGTGCTGCGCCAGCCACTCTGAGCTCATCGCTGGAGGTGGGGTGCAGGGGAGGGGGCGCGGGAGCCAGCTCGCCCCGGGCGGAGCCCCTCGCTCCACCCTCCTGCTCAGGCCTGTGTTTAGTCAGCACTTGGCTTCCCGAGGCCGGTGACTGACAGGCAGCCAGACGCCCGCCCTGGGAGAAGACAAAATGGTGGTGTCAGGAGCCGCCCTTGGTGGGGAATTGGAGGGAAGGAATGTGGTTCTGGGAAGAAGGAGGCCTGAGCTTGAATTCTGGCTCCTCCGCTTAGGAGCTTCAGCTCTTTGGGCTAATCCTGAGAAGAATGAGCATTTACTACTACCTGCCCAAGACTGCATGCGTTTTATTTCAACTTCATGAACCAAGGGTCTCCCATTTTACACATGAGAAAAAGATTCAGAGAGGTTGAGTTGCTTAAGATCACATAGCTGGCCAGGAGCAGAGCCGTAGTTCGCACATGGGTCTCTTGTGCTCTGTCCACCATGGAACTTAAGCCGTATTCGGAATCTCTCCATCTAGCATCATGGTCTTTGGTGTGAGGGGTTGTGTTAAAGGTTTTCTGTTACGGTCTACCCTACCCCCTGGTGCCCAGTTTTATAGGTGATGGTTATTTTTGCTCTTACTTTGAAATCAAGTGGGCTAGACTGAGGGTTTGGCTATCCTAGACCTTTAGAGTTAGAAGTACCCTGTGCCCTCAACTGCCTGGAACAAAGTGAGTTCCCTAGGTATGGGCTGGGGCTTCCGTCGGGCATGCCTTCAGTATGTGCACACACCTGTTCAGATGGGTGCATCTATGCACACTCGGACATGGATACACACGGAGATGTGCACACACTGCACACAGAGTCCTATCCTTGTGCAAACAAGGGCACAGATCAGCACACAGTTACAGGAATACACATAGGTGCAAGCAGACCTCACACAAGTCCTCAGGAGCCACCCCTCCCTTCGTGCTGCCTCCGCCAGTTCCTCACTGCCCCCTCCTGGTCACCCAGTGGCCAGGGCAACCTGGCACCACTTCCTGTAAGTTCTGCTCTGGGGTGGTTGTCAGCTAGTTCCCTCCCAGATCATGAGGCTAGGAGCTGTTTCAGGTGCTCCCCAAAGCCAGCCTTAGCCCCGGGAGAAGAGGTGTCTAGTGGGGGGTCTGAAGCTGGAAGACAAAAAATAAGCCTTTCACACCCAAAAGAATCTCTTCATGGTAGAATTGTCAGTACCATGGTGGCAGGAGTCCTGCAGAGACACCTTCCCACCACAGCAGGCAGCCATCCCCCACCCTTACCTGGGGAATTGTGCACACACCTGCTCACGCTCTGCATACATATTTAAAGAAGAGTAGATATCCTGGCTGAGAAGTTAGAGGTCAGCTCTGCTAGCTCCCACCTTGCTGCTCCCTCTCTGGGCCTCAGCTTCTTCCACTACTCAATGAGGGGTTGACCAGGATGATGTATGCTGCACGCCCCCCCCCCCCAGCCCCCTGG
>NW_006786690.1:640640-678081 GCF_000442215.2 Lipotes vexillifer
CCCCCCCCCCCCCCCCAGCCCCCTGGTATCTCAGTATCTTGGAAACTAACCTCTCCCAGACGTGTTCCTGAGTAAGGCACATCCATAAACATGACCCCATGGACTCCTCAGGCCAGTTCTGCAAGGATTACCAACCCTTTAAAAGCTTTTTATTCCTACTTTATAGTTGAGGAAACAGAAGCACAGAGAGAAACAGCAACTTGTCTGAAGTCACACAGCAAGTTGACAGCAGGCATGGAAATAGAAGCCTTCTTCCTTCCAATGCCCCAGGGTAGAAAGTAGAACACCCTATGGGCTTGGGTCCAGAGCCAAGGAGACAGGAGCTACAGAAGCAAAAGCCAGAACCTCTGCCCTGAAGGCTGAGGAGAACCCAGAGGAAGTACCAGGCTTAGGCATTAGTTGAGTTCCACCACTCCCCACCCCTGCCTGTAGACTACAGGAACCTCAAGCTCCCTATTCCTCTGCAAAGCCAGTGGCTGGCTATGGGGGTTCTCCCTATTCTGTGGCTACTTGCTAGTTCATCAAGGTAGGCACACACCGGAGTGGTGTGTGCACGCATGCCTGGACTCCACGGGTGTGCACACACAGATGTGGATGTATGTTCTTGCATGCCTACAGATATACTTAGGTGTACATTCATAGTCATGTGTAACATGTCAATTTGTATGTTTGCAACCCTGTATACATGTGATACATTTGTGTGTTTAGGTGAAGTATGGATGTATGTACGTAAATGGTCTTTGCGTTTCTGGTGGGTGAATTTATGAACAGGCAAGATTTTGCCTGTATGATTATTGGGTTTGTTCGTGAGTGTACTTGGGTATGTGCAGATGTTCACATGCATTTGTGTGGAGAAGTGGGGTGGGGCATGTCCACCCACATGACTGGTGTGTGTAAAAGTGCATTCAGGGAAAGCTCAGGTGACTGGGTACACATGAATCCTAGAGTGCCCTCCCATGAGAATACAATACCAGTGCCCCCCCAGCCCTGGTATAGGGGGTGCCCTGCCTGGCTCCAGCCAGGCCCTGAGCTCATAGCACCCCCCCACCCCCCGCCTCGCACTCTATTCCCCAGACCCATCCTGCTTGGCCAATTTGCAGCCTCTCGCTTCCAGCTCCCGAGAAGGCCTGCAGCAAAGTCAAGGGGCTGGTGGCCAATTAGTGAGGGGGTTAATCAGGGATCTGGGGACCCCCGGGGGGCGGGAAGCCAAAGGCGGGCATTGGGGTTGGCAGGAGCATGAGCTGCCTGTCATGAGGCTGGGGGAGGGGAGGCTGAGCCAGCCGGATGGTGCTGGAAGCCAAGGGTCTGCCTGTGAATTCATGGTTGCTGAGCACTCACAGTGAGGAGCCTGTGTGACTGTGTGTACACTGTGTGCAAAAGACATGTACGTGCATTCAAGTCCTTGCATGTAGTCCTGCATGCAAGTGTATGGACATGATTATGGATGCCATCTGTATGCACGTGTGCAGTTTTGTGCCTGTGTATATGTGGGTGTGCAGTGGTATGCAAATGGGTCTGGGTATGCAAGCACGTCTGGACCTGTGTGCACACATGTATATATAAGGGTAAGTGTGTCTGTGTATACATGTGTGTGCAAGGGCATTGCATACATTTAAGTATGTGCTTCTGCATGCGAACATGTGCACATGAAGTTGATAGGGTCTGTGTACATATGTACCATGATATATCTGTGTGCACAGGTGTGCATACCAGTATGCAGATACATCTGGGTATACGTGCGTGTCTGGATATGTGTGCATGTGTGTGTGTTCTCTGAACAGCCAGAGACCTGGACCCCCACGTGTGTGCCTGTGTGCACGTGCCTGTGTGCGCCCAGGTCTCAGCCTGTAGGGAGAGATGGGCTCCAGGCTCCAGGAGAGAATCTGACAGACGAGACTTGCCGTAGCCCCCGGCCCCGGGAGCCTGTTTTCCAGCTTGCAGAAGCTGTGAGCCCGTGAACTCATCTTATATTAATAGCTGCTGTCTCCTCACTTATTGCAGGGAGAGCGGTCATGGCCCTGGCGGGGGCTGCCCCCCTCCTCTACACACGGCCTGGGAAGGAGGGGAGGAGAGGTGGGCCCCACCCCACCCCAAGGCCTACCCTGGCAGAGGCAGGGTTCTGAGCCCCAGCCTTTGCCTCCCCCAAGCCAGGGAGCCCCCACTGCCCAGCTCACCCTCCCAGGCCTCTGCAACTGGGTGGGGTCAGGCATGGGGTTGGACAACTGGCAAAGGCAGAGAGGCTGGAAGGCTTGACTACTCCCCCCCCCAAAAACACACACACAGGCACGCACGCGCACACACACAGGCATGTGGTGCTGAGCAGCCCCAGGCCGAGCACCAGATGAGTCTGAGGCTGAAAGAGACATAGAGGCTTCAGTTTGAGGGGGCAGACATGTCCCTTCTCTCAGGGACCCTCAGTTGGAGAGGGGACACAGCCTTTAGGGGGCCCCATTCCAACGAGGAAGGCAAGACTTCTCTATAAATATTTACTAAGGAGAAGCGTAGCAAGGTGTGTTGTATAAACCGCATCTTTACAGCCACAGGAGGGCTTAGCCAAGGAGGCTTCCTGGAGGAAACACAGAGCGGGAAGCACAGGGAAGACCTGAGGTGTATCTGAAGAATCCCGGGAGCAGGGAGAAGCCAGCTAGCCCCACCACGCACAGAGGCCCCAACCCAGGGACAGATTCAGACACCCTCAGGGTGGGCCCAGGACCCAAGGCAGAGACCGCAGATACAGGCTCCCAGCAATGTCTCAGATCCACCACACAGCCACACCCAGACAGAGGAGGACTCACAGCATGAGGGTCCATCACAGGCCCTTGCAGACATGAGGCTGGCCAGCATTCGGCCCTGCTGGGCCCTGGAGCCAGAAGCTAGGATGGGGAAGCAAAGGGCCAAGCCCATCCAGGGCAGGAGAGGCACCTGGCCCCTCTCCTTCTGGTCCTTGGTGGGTGCTCCTTGGGAGTGAGGTGGAGGCAGCAAGGAGGCCTGTTCCTACACCGCCCCTCGCAAAGGTCTAGGGGTTGCCCGGAGAGCCCCAAATTTTCCCTAACCTGGGGACAGAGCTCCCTGCCCTGGTTTCCTTGCTTGCTGTTTCTGAGCTGCTCCTGAAACCCCTTCCCTCACCTAGGAAAGAAACAGATTTGGAGTCAAATGGACCCGGGTTCAAATCTCAGCTCAACCCTTTTACTACGGGACTTTAGGCAAATCAAAAGTCACCTTCAGGAAGGCCTTTTGGGGGCACCCTCTTTTAGAGATTACACGTGCTCCCTGTGCCCCTTCTCTGTTTTTCTCTGAGGACGCATCACTCTCTGACATTACCATGTTTTAGCTTATCTCTTTATTACCTGTCTCCCCTGGCTAGAATTTAAGCTGTCCACAAGGACAGCAGTGAATAAATGAAAACCCGTTACTCTCAGAGCCTCAACTTTCTCTTCTGTGAAGTGGGGAGAGCAATAGTACCACCCAGTGGACCATGGTGATGTTGTGTGTGATGTTTGGCATAGAACAGGTGATTTCTGAGTGGGGGTCTTTTCCCGGGGACCTTTCAGGAAGGTGGGGAGAGAGATAAGCCTCAGCCAGATCTGGTGGACCCTCCCCACTTTGTGCCTGGACTGGAGCTATGTGTACCTAGGCCCAGGGCCACCCTCCACCAGCTCTGACCCAGCCCCTGTTGGCGTGTCCACTCCCCTTGGATTCCTGTGGCTACTACTGGGGAGGGGTCTTGAACACCAGGCAGAAATCTCTGGCCAGGGAAATGGAGAAAGACCCGAGTCCTAGCCTGGCACAACTGTGTGAGTTTGAGCAAGTGGCTGTTCTTCGGGCCTCAGTCTCCCCATCTGTACAGTGGAGATGCTCTGAGGGCCCCACCTCCAGGCTTTGCCCACCCAGGAAGATGGGGGGTTTGGGTAGTCAGAGCTTCCTCTTTAGCCACACCCCAAACCTGCTCCTGCCCTTGCCTGGTGAACATGTCCTTTCTGGTTCCAAAACACCGAAATTCAGGGTTCTGAACACTTACATCCTCAAATGCACACAAGGGCACACGCACACACTTACCATCACTCACCTTTGCATAGCAAAAAAGCTCTTTCAGCTCCTGAATGAACAGACCCCAACCTCCCAAAATGTGGCAGCTGACTGTGAGAATGAACCCCAATATAAATCTGAGTCCAGAATGTCGTAAGCCCTAGGGTTGGGAAGGAAGGAGATGGGGGGGCATTGGCCAGTAGACAGTGCACAGGTTCTGGAAACAAGTGTTCCTGGTTTGAATTCTGGCTCTATCATTTCCTAGCTGTATGACCTTGAGCTGGTCACTGAATCTCCCTCGGCCTGTTTCCTCATCCTTAAAATGGAGAAGTTATTATTACCTGTGCCATGGGATGCTTGTTAGGCATAAATGTGGTAATGGGTGTAGTACACTTAGTGCAGTGCCTAGCACACGGCAAACACCCATGACTGGGAAGGGCTGTTGTTAAGAATACCTACATGCTTTGAGTATATACTTCATGCCAAAGCCCAAGCTAAAGCTCATGTGGGCAGGATGTAGGCATCTTCAACCCCAAAAGGGTCTAGCAACAGGGGTTCCAGTCCCCAGGGAGAGGTGGGGTTCTTGCCTGGCGGTGCCTGTGTCTGAGCAGGGGGACCCATCAGATTGGCATCCTGGGGTGGGAGGTGTCACCTGCCGGCCACATTCCACCTGGGTCTCCAGCTCCTCACATACCCCACAGGCCCCCAGGCCTGGCATAATCCTCCCATTCCAGGCTGTCCCCCATCAGGCCCCACTCCACCCCCTCCACACACACAGACAAATTTATCACAAAATCATTTTTTATTGAGGGTTGGGTCAGGGACAGGAATAGGGATTGCACTGGGGACCATACCCCAGTTGGCAGAGGGGTCTGGTGTTGGCTCGCACCCTGCCTCCTCTAGGGCACCGCAGGGTGAGGCCTGGCCGCCAGGCTCTGGCTGTGGCGCTGGACACCAGGCTGGAGTGGAGCTGGGGTTGCTTGGCCTGGTCCCGGCTGCCGGCCGGGCTGCAGTTTCACAAAAACGGCCACCAGAGGGCAGCCGGCCCCCAGCGCAGAGGAATTCTCGGTTTCTCAGGTGATGGTTTCTTAAAAAAATAAAAAACCAGAGGCTGGTGTGTTCCCCCTGCAAACCCGAGGGTGGCGGGCCCTGGGAGAAGGCTCTGGTTTCTATGATCTCTTTGATAAAAAACAAGCAAAAATAATAACAAAATACGTGGTTTCTCTCTCTCCCTTTCCCCCCTCTAGGAACTGAGGTCAGAAATGAGGGTGTTGGGGACTGGGAGTACCCTGGTATGGCCTGAATTTCAAGGTGTGGGTCTCTTCTTTTCCCGTTAACACCCATAAATAAATTCATAAATAAATAAATAATAATAGATACTCTCTTTGTATGTGCACATATATACAGATAAATCTTTGTCTTATCTATCAACGGAGTAACTAACCTCTCTGACTCTTTAGTTCAGAAACTCAAAAGTAAAGCGACATGGTCAAGGTCAAGGGAGGGGGAAGATCAGGGACTTGGAATGGCACTGTAAAACACCCAGCAGCATACTGGAACTCCAAGCCAGCTGGGCTGTGCGACATTTCTGAGTGGAACCCTGACCACCTGAACATTCTAGAACCATGGAGCCAGCTGGGCCCTGCAGGGATCTGAACAGAATCCTGTGAAACACCCAAAGTCCTAGAACTCCAGAACCAGCTGGGTCTTGGGGTGCAGAGCTGGAGGGTTGGAACAAAGCCCTGGAGGACCTAACACTCTGGAATTCTGTAGTGATCAGGGCTGAAGGGTCACCAGGATGCGACTAGACATCACTGGGGGAACGGGATCGGAAGGGGATCTTGGAAGAGGAACAGCAGCAGCAGACAGCCCACAGCACCTTCTGCACATCCTGGTTGCGGAAGGCATAGATGATGGGGTTGATCATGGAGTTGTAGGTGGCAGGGAGCAGGGTGAGATAGGTGTACAGGGGTGGGGAGTGGGCATCGCCCAACAGGCAGTAGACGGTGAAGGGCAGCCAGCAGGCGGCAAAGGCGCCAAGCACCACGGCCAAGGTGGCAATGCCCTTTCGGGTGGCCACGTAGTGGGAGGCAGGCAGCAGGTGCCGCTGGAGGGCAATCTGCTGGGCATGGCGGCAGACGATGCGACAGATCTGGGCATAGAGCTGCAGCATGATGCCAAACACCATGAAGAAAGCAACGGCCAGGACCACCAGATGGTTCTTGGAGAGTGGATATACCACGCCACACGTGGCCCGGGCATCCAGGCAGTTCCAGGCCAGCACAGGCAGCAGCCCCAGGCCCAATGCGCATCCCCACACTAGGGCCAGCATCACATAGGTCCGCGTCACTGTCGTCTCTGAGTAGTAGGTGAGGGCATTGTACAGAGAAAGGTAGCGATCAACAGTGATGGCCAGTAGGCTGCCAATGCTGGCAGTAAAGGCCATGGCCAGCATGCCGACCAGCACCAGGCTCATCTCTGCCGAGCCAATGCAGAAGACAGCAGCAAAGTGCATGACCAGACCCAGGCCTGCCAGCAGGTCTGCCACAGCCAGGCTGCCCACCAGCAGGAACATGGGGGCGTGGAAGGCAGGAGTGCCCACGATGATGGCCACCACCAGCGCGTTCTCACAGGACACTAGGGTACCTGAGATGCACAGCACTACGTCCCAGGCCCTAGGTGAGGGCAGTGGCATGGCTGGGCCTGTGGGCCCCTCTGTTGAGCCCACGCTGCTCATGTTCATGTTTCCTGGGCCAGCAGAGAGCCAGGCCAGGGGGCTGCCTGCACCCCACATCATGGTACCTGTAGGAGAAAGGCCCTGTGAGAAGCTGGCAGGGCTGGGTGCTGAGTGGAGGGGTCTGGAAACAGTGGGAGTCTCACCTCAGGATACCTGGCTGAGTCCCAATGCCTTGCCGCCCCCACTCCTGCCCTGAAGCTCCTTCCAGGGTACCTTTAACCTCCCCTATGCCGTCGGGCTAGCAGGAGTCTCTTTTCCTAGGGATCCCTGTCCTGGGTCTCTTCATTCTCCCTTCCAACTCCCTGAGTCCTGCAGGTCTCTTTCTCCTACATGTGTGACCAGAGGAGGGCAAGATGAAGGACTACCATGAGTGGATGGAGGCCCATTGGATCCAGGAGAAGCTAGGAGAGGCCCAGGACTGGGGGAGGGAAAAACATCTTAAAACTGAGAGCAGCTCTGCTCCCTCCCCACCAGGGAGGATGACGCTCAGCTTCTGAGGCTCACCAGACCCCTCACGATTCTCAGTACTGCCAAACCCAGACTCCGCCCCCAGAGAATGCTCGTGAAGCTCCCGCCAGCCCCCACCCTGCACTCCTGGGGTAACAACACCTGGGAACTCGGCCTCCCCCAACATACACCCACCTAGACTTCTGTCCCCAGCCAGACCCCTCTTTCTGCCTGAACCTCTGGGTCTTTGGAACAGACACCCCCTGCTGGAAGCGTGGATCCCTGAGTCAGACCCCTCCCTCTGCCCGGACACCTGGATCTTGGGCCTGACTCCGCCTCCTGCCCGGAGGTCTGTATTCCTAAGTCAGACACCTTCTCCTGCTCGGACGCCTGGGTCCTTGACCCAGACGCCTCCTGCCGGACCAAACTCAGACGACCATCAGTCCCTTCAGGGCCTCGGGTCCCTGCAGGAGGGCTCACCCCGCGCCGGGCTACCCAGCTGACGGCTCTCAGCACTCAGACACTGGCTCCCCTCCTGCTAGCCCAGACTCAGGGTTCCTGGTCTCGACCTCCGACCCCAGTCAGCCGCTGCGAGCCTTACCGCTTGCCCAGCGCCCCAGAATCCTGAGTGCCCTCCCGGACGCCTGGTGTCCGCGGCGGGGCCCGCTACTCACCTCTCGGGACCGGGCGCGGCCGGGCCCCGGGGAGGCTCCGCTCGGGTCCAGGCTGCGCAGGGTGTATGCGGACCCCGAGAAGCCCCCACGGCCGCGGGAGAAGCGACGTGAGTCACCCCTCCCCGCCCCCGGCCACCGGTTTGGTGACGTCAGCGGCCCGCCTGGCCAATGGGTGAGCCGCGCTGGGGCGCAGCGCGCGCCGCTCGGCATAGTAATGAGGCCTCGTGCCGCCCGCTCCCCCATTCATAAAAAGCGACCGTGGCTGCGGCCCCGCCCCCTCCTGAGTCGGCCCGCGCTGTCCTTGACGCGGCGCCCTCTAGGGGCCGGGGGTTTCGGGGGCGCTGGTACGAGAGCCTGGAAGTCCACGGGAGGTTGAGGGGGATATGTAGGGGGAGCGGAAAGGGAACGCGGATAGACTGTGGGGTGATGGGACTCTCGGGTGGCAAAGGCTGATGGAATTCAGGTGACGGAAACCGAGTGATGGGGGCTGAATGGGCGTCCCCGGTGAGGATGGCAGGGGTTGCCAAGAAACGGCCCTGAGGTGATGGTGACAGGAGCATGAGGGAACAGGGAGGTGGGTGGCAGTGACGGTATGAGCATGGTGACAGGATCTTGGGGGATGGTGGCAGTGGGACGCTGAGGTAGACAGGGAGGCCCCCAGGGCAACCATAGCAGTGTCAGGGTGATTCTGTGGCATGATGGGGTTCAGGGATTGCAGGGTGGCAAAAGGCGGTGGCAAAGGAAAGGGAAGATGGAGTGTCCAGGTGATAGGACTTCAGGTCACCGTGACCCTGTCACAATTGCTGAAGTGACAAGGCTGTGATGAGGGTTGTAGGGTCCTGGAATGAAGATACCAGGTGACTGTGGTGAGTGGACCCCAGGGTGAGTAGGACAGGGTAGAGGGTCTGGACTGACAGTGACCAGGCAGGTAAGTTGCTGCCAGGGCAGGTCCTCGTGATGCTGGGGCTGGCATAAGGAGCTGGGTGACGTCAATCATGTCAGCCCAATAGCGCCCTCACAGCATGGGAGGAGTGGGCCTGGCAAGATTTCAAAACCTAAATTATTTATTCAAGGATCTGGAAAGCCAGCGGGGTGGTGGTAAGGGGCACTTCCCCAAAGCAGTAGGAGTGGGGGAGCCGGGAGGAACTTGGAAGCAGGAAACCTAGCACCTCAGTCCCCAGGGCAGGCCCTTCTCAACCTCCCATCTTAGACACCCTGGCAGGGTAGGGCATGGAGAAGGAGCTCCCTCTTCCCCAACCCTGCCTGTCCCCAGGGAACCTCTCTCAGCTGACTTCTCCAGATGTGACAGGTATGGCCAGTTCTGGGGGAGGGGAACTGGCTGCTCCTCCTCCCTCTGTCTCTAGCTTTGATCCTCACTGGAGTCAACCAGGCCTGTGGGATGGGGATGGGGGGCAGGGACCAGGTTAGGGCTTGAGGAAACCGCGGCGGCCCAGATCGCAGGCCCCACCAACTTCTCCCCGCAACACAGAACCACTGCAGCTCCCACAGTCAGTGTAGGGCAGGGAGAAGGGGGTGACGGGCGGTGGCAGGTACACGGGGAGAGGATAGGGTCAGGGCTGGGGAAGATAATGGACTTCAGGTTGGACATGGTGAGTTTGGGGTGTTTAGCAGGTGGTGTGGTCAGGAGTGTAGACCGGTTTCAAATCCCAGTTCCTCCATTTCCTAGCTGCGTGACTTTGGGTGAGTGTCTTAGGCTCTTTGTGCCTGTTTTCTCATCTATAAGATAGAGGCAATGTTAGTATCTTCTTCATGGGATTGTTGGGAGGGGCCTGGCACATTATCAACACTGGCTGTGTTGGCTGCCAATATATCTGGCAGGAGGAGGACACCTGGGAGGCCTAGATGTGCAGGTTCAAGGGGTAGATGACATCACCCAGGGGAGGAAGCAGAGAGTGAGGAGGAGCCTCAGGGAACCCTGCCATTGAGAGCACAGACTGTGGATGAGAATATTGCTGCTCCTGGGCCTTTGCACTGGCTGGTCCCTCTGCCTGGAGCCCCTTCACTTCATTCCGGGCACGGAACCCAAGTCACTTCTTCGGGAGCAGGCTTTCCTGACCTCTACCCTAGATTACCACCCCCCTCCCCATCACTCTCTGCCCTCTTCCCTTGATTTATTATTCTTCAGAGCACTTAGCACTCCTGAAATTCTAAATTTATTCTTTTCTAAAAAAGTACATGTCAGCCCCACCAGGACTGAACAGACTTTGTTCTGTTCTGTGCTGGAGAACAATGCCTGGCATGGAGTAAGTGTTCAATAAATACTTGCTGACTGGATGATTAAACAAAAAGCAGCATCTAGAGAAAGAGAATGAAAACAGAGAGACAGTAGTAATACGCACGGTGTCAAGGAAGGCGGGGCCATCAGAGAGAATACAGGGGCATTAGCGCCCCAGAACCCAGGTATTCACTTTCTCCCCCATCAGAGCCGGGTCCCAACAACTGTCCAGTTGGCCTCAGAGAAGGGTGAAGGCTGTTGGGAGGTTGGCATGAAAGGGTGTATGAGAGGTAATTTCCTGGCAGTCCAGTGGTTAGGACTCTGTGCTCCCACTGCAGGGGGCATGGGTTCCATTCCTGGTCGGGGAACAAAGATGCTGCAAGCACATGGAAGAAAGAAAGAAAGAGAGGAAGAGAGAGAGAGAGAGAGGAAGGAAGGAAGGAAGGAAGGAAGGGGGGGAAGAAAGACAGAAAGGGTGTATGAGAGACTATCTTCTGTTCTGAGCAGCAGTGGTCTTTTCTATTTTTTCACAGTTTATTAATCCTCTCATGAAAAATAGGCAAAATCACCACAGATAAAGTCACTGCAGAATCTTTACTCCTTCCTTTTGCCAGCAGCAACACTGGTCCTTGTGGTCCCCCGACCTCCTTCATTCTGTTCTCGCATTTCATACGCTGCTCCCTTGAGTTCTTTCTCTTCTCAGGCAGGCCATGTCTTGCAGGGTTGTGTTGCTTTACTTTTCCTTTTGCATAAACCCAAGGAATCATAAATCATGCCCAAGGCAGTTGTCTTGTCACCACCAAAATGGGTTCTGACTCCAAGTATAAAGATGACATCTCGTGTGGTCTTGTAGATTTTGGCTACTTTTCCCCAAATTTCTGTCTCGGATACTGTTGCCCTTCCAGGGTGAAGCACATCAATGACCATGTTTCCACTGGAGTAGTTGGTTGGCCAGAACTTCCTGATCTGGATATATGTACGGTGTCATTCATGATGGAGACGATCCTCAGCCAGCTGGGGAGGAAAAGAGTGCACTGATATGTCTAACCATGAGAAACGCCGGAGACCTAAGAGACTCAAGTGGGGCTGTGGATTTTCACGTGAATACTCTCCCTCATGCTCCAAAGCTGCCCCGTGTCAACAGGACAATTGAGACCATCGCTGCCAACCAGGTCTCCTTTCCCCAAAGATCTGCTGTCTAGAGGAAGGCGCAGCCCTTCCTCTTCTCTCCTACTCATGCCCGCTGCCCTGCCTCCCTGATTCCTTCCCAACACTGACACCCACCTCCAGTCCTTCCCACCTACCAGGTGCCAGATGAGAGCCCAGTGCTTACAAGAGTCCTGCAACGCCATTTCACAGGTGAAGCCTAGAGAAGCCAGGGACTTGCCCCTAATTGCACAGTAAATGGCAGAGCTGGGATCTGAAGCCATTCCATCTGCAACCAAATCCAGTGTGCCTTCATTCTAGCCTAGATGTCACCATCTCCTCAGAAGGGGCTGGGAGTGAAGTTGAACTAGGGCTGATAGTACTTGCAGTTCCCCAGGTGACCACCAGATGGCTGTGAGGGCTCACCTCCAGGTAAGACTTCTTACCTCTTCTCTCTTCACCAATCTGCAGAATCCTATGGGCCTAGGCTCTGGAAGGAGGTGTGTGTGTGAGAGACACAGATACTGTCTACACAAGCTCCTTGTCCAAGCCCCAAGAATCTGGGCATCATCAGCGCACACATTCTTAGCACTGACTCATTCATTCAGCCAATATTCACTGACAGTTCCCCTGGGCTTGGGTTTGAGAGGGTGCTGCAGACAGAAAGATGATGTGGCCATATCCCTGCATTTTCAACATTCAATACATATTTATTGAGCATATACTATTTGCCAGGCACCATTCTAGGCACAGAGGATACAGCAATGAACAAAAATCTCGGCCTTCTTCATGGAGCTTCCATTCTGATGGGGAGATGGACAATCTACAAATAAATACTTAATATGACATTAAGTAGGGATCCCTTGAAGGTCTCACAGACCAGTGAGACAGGCAAACATGTACACAGTCACAAGATGGTACAGTATGGGTATTTGGTAACCACCTGCTTAGCTTTTATGTGTGCAGGGAGTTAACTACAGATGAAGATAAACATGGTCCCTGCCTTCCTGGAACTCACTTATAGCCTAAGAAACAAATGAGTAATTAATTATACAGTTGATACGTGTTCTGAAGGAAAAGGGGAGGCATGATGATGTAGAATAACCAGGACCCCTGTTTTAAGTAGGGAAGTCATGGAGCAAGTCAGTTGAAGAGAGGATAGAAGAGTTTCAAGGAGAGGGCACAGCAGGTACCAAGTCTTAGGAGGAAAAGAGTTGATGTGTTTGAGGAACAGAGAGGAGGCTAGTGTGTCTAGAGCCAAAGGAGCCATGGGGAGAGTTGGAGTTGAGCTCAGAGAGGTAGGCAGGGGGAAGATCATGCTAGTATTGGAGAGCAGTGAGCCACTGGTGGGCTTAAACATGGAAATGGTACGATTTGACTTACATTTTCAAAGGATTGCTCTGGCTGCTGAGTGGAGAACAGACTGGAGGTGGGGAGCAGAAGCAGAAGCCCTACCAGGAGGCCACTGCAGTCACCAAGGCAAGAGATGGTGAGGGGATGAGGGCTTGGGTGCGGGAAAGCAGATGGATTTGGATCTACCACCTGGGACAAGTGCCACAGCAGCTCAGCCTTGCTCCACGACAGTCACAGAGGGCTTCCTGCAGGCGGTGCCCATTTTGCATTGTCCTGAAGGATTAGTTTGCCAGACACATGTAGTCAGGAGAGGAGGAGGACCCTCCAGGAGAGAGAACAGCTATAGGATAAAGGCAAGGAGGTACAAAAGAGGGTGTGTGTTGGGGGAAAGGCTGTTCTATTTTCTCAGAGGGTAAGAAGATGTTGAGGTGAGCACAAGACTTCTAAAGACTTCTAGAGCCAGGAATCACAGGGCTGTGAAGGCCAAGCTGAATTGAAAATTGTTTCATGGTTGACTCCATGTTTTCAGGACAGCCCTGCACTGTGAGGGCTGAGCTGGGAGGGTCCTGGAGGCTGAGAGGCAGTGTGAGGCCAGCAAAGGGAAGATGAGGGAGCAGGACACAGGAGAGACGTAGAGGCAGAATCTGTAGGACTAAAGTCTGGGGGCTGAGACAGAGGGAGGGAGTGAGGATGAGACCATGGTTTCCAATCAGGTGCCAGGGGGAATGAAGGGGCCTCCCTGAGTGGGGAAGAGAGACTGGGCAGTTTCAGGGGCCTGAGGCACACTCAGGTAGAGGTGCCCAGGAAGCAGATGGACCCTCAGGAGGCATAGCAGAGGGGAGAGCAGCCTCTGACCTCACTGGATCCTGGGTCCACATCCTGGCCCCCATCCTAACTGTGTGCCCCTGAGCAAGTGATTTTACTAGAGGCCTGCAAACTGGAGATAACAAAACCCATGCTTAGAGGGTAGCTGAGGACATCAGAAGAGAAGCTGCAAGTAAAACTGCTTAGTAGAATGTACATTCTGCTAGTGGTAAGTCGTTAATTGTTGTTAATTATGTATTATTAGTTACAGGTGTGGCAGCTGGGGAGCGAGCACTGGGCTGGAGATGGAGATATGGGACTCGTTGGCTTTCAGTTGGGAACTGATGGCAGAGTAATGGATGAGATGACCCCAGGAGAGGAGAAATAGAGCTCAGGAGTGAACTGGGTCACCGGAGATGAAGAGGGGGAAGGAGGAAAAGGAGGAGTAGAGAAGGGGGAGAAGGAGAGGGGAGGGGAAAGGGGAGAATGGAGGACGGGCGGAAGAGGAAGAGGAGGTGTAGTCTAAGGAACCTGAGAAGTGGCTGCAGAGAGAGAACCAGAAGAGGCGGAGAGGAAGGCTGTGGAAAGGCCCACTTGTCCCAGTAACAGTGAGACCGCCGACTTGGCCAGAGGGGATGTGGTGGGTCAGAGGTAGACGCGGTGTGTTGAGGGGCAGAAGAGAGGAGGGTGCAACGGGTGAAGCAAGGTGGGCTGCCAGAGCCTGCAGGCCGATCCTCGCGGTCCTGGGGCCTGGTTGGAGGATGCCCTTGACACAAGCCCGGAAGTCAGGAAAGTGACTTTGCTTCAAATCCAGATTTTGCCACTAACTCTGTGTGACCTCCGACTAGTCACTCACTTTTTCTGAGCCTCAGTTTCCTCACCTGTGAAGTAGGGATAATAATGCAGCAGAGTTTTCGTGAAACTGAAGGTGGGGGAATCCAGCGACCTGGCCGGCTACCGGTCCTGGACTCCGCCCCCTTTTGCAGGAGCCCCGCCCCAGATCCCCGAACCCCGCCCCCACCAGGCCGCGCCCACTACCCACGCCCTACCTGATCCAGCCTGACCACAAAACCCCGCCCCACCTGGTGGCGTCACTAGCCCCTCCCTACCAGACCCACGCCCACCTAGCCTCGCCCAGGTTGCCCGGGTCTCGCTCCCTACACCCAGGCGGAGCCGAGTCCAGAAGGGACGCGCCACACCAGCACTCCGCAGACCCCAACCCCCAGGCTCCGCCTCCGCGCCATGGCCGCGCCGGGACCCCGCGCCTTACGGGCTGCGCTGTGTGGCGGCTGCTGCTGCCTCCTCCTGTGTGCCCAGCTTGTTGTGGCTGGTAACGCGTGCCCTTCACCCTTCACCCAGCCGCCTGCCAGGAGCACTCGGGGGTTGGGGGGCGGGAGGGGAGTTTTCCACATGTGTGCGGGGCTCCTGGGGTGGGTAGAAGGGGACTCCAGCTGTGTGTGGATTCCTGTGTGTACATATTGGCGCCAGGTGTGAGGGAGCTTCAGGTGTATGGAAGTGAAGCGGCCCTAGGTGTATGGGGGGTTAGCTCCCGATGTATGCAAAGGGAGGGTGCTCTGGGTGAATGTCAGGGAGGTTCTTGGTGTGTGTAACCATGTGTTTGTGGAAACTGCAGATGGGCAGAGGGGCTTGGGGGATCCAGGTGAGTGTATGTGTGCAGAGGGGTGAGATCCACCGAAGTGGGGAAGGGGGGCTGTAGCTTGGGTTCAAAGTGCTGCACCCATGCCACTCCCAGGTAAAGGAGCTCGAGGCTTTGGGCGGGGAGCCCTGCTCCGCATGAACATCTGGCCAGCTGTCCGAGGGGCCTGCAAACAGCTGAAGCTCTGTGAGCATTGTGTGGAGGGGAACAGAGCACACAACCTCACTGACTGCGTGTGGGAGCAGTGTCGGCCGGAGGAGCCAGGTATGGAGTCAGGCCCTCCCCAAGCTTAGTGCCCCCAGTTATGAACACCAAGGCCTTGGCCCCACCCCCTAAACCTCTTCCCTGAACCTTCTCCCACCAGGACACTGTGTGGCCCAAGCTGAGGTGGTCAAGGAAGGTTGCTCTGTCTACAACCGCTCAGAGTCATGTCCAGGTAAGGGGGCTCCTGCTGGCCTAAGTCAAGTTGGAGGGAGGGGGCTGAGGTGTCCCCAGTCAGAGCCTGCCTCCAATATGGAATTGGCTTCTCCCAGAGAGTAGACTATGCCCACGAACACCGGGGTCCAGTTTCAGTTCTGCCTTTAGCTCACTGAGAAGTCCCTTCCCCTCTCTGGCCTGTTTCCTCCTCTGTAAATTGGTGCAGCCAGAGGATCTAGGACAAGCATGTAGAGAGGATGGGGGAGCTAGCTCTTCTATTTTAAACCATAGTGAGGACTTTGGAAGTTCAGAAGGGAATGGGGGGAGGGCTTCCTGGAGGGGGTGGCATCAGAGATGACACTTAAAGGTAGAGTGGAAAGAGGGCACATCTGGTGGAAGGAACTGTGTGAACTAAGGCTTGAAAGTGTGTTGGGTGGTCCTGGGTTGGGGTCTTGATGGGAATTGGGGGTGGGGATCTGGATTATTATGGATTCCCTGTCTCTTCAGCTGTGCACCACCATCCCACTTACGAACCGAAGACCATCACAACAGGTAGGTACTACCTGGGGGAAGGGGAGGTCTAGAGGTGCAGGGAAAGACAGAGCTGGGCTCAGGCACTGATGAGACCTGTGACCTCAGCCCTGTGATTTCTCCCTCTGAGCCTGTTTCCACATCTGTAAAGTGAGCTGGATAATACTTCTCAAAGTTGCTGTGAGGATTTTATGAGAAGATGTCTAGCACCTAGTTCAGTTTCTGATGCATAGAAGGTGATCAAGAAATGATGGTTCCCGGGCTTCCCTGGTGGCGCAGTGCTTGAGAGTCCGCCTGCCGATGCAGGAGACGCGGGTTCGTGCCCCGTTTCGGGAAGATCCCACATGCCGCGGAGCGGCTGGGCCCGTGAGCCATGGCCGCTGAGCCTGCGCGTCCGGAGCCTGTGCTCCGCAAATGGGAGAGGCCACAACGGTGAGAGGCCCGCATAACGCAAGAAAAAAAAAAAAAAAAAAATGATGGTTCCCATCCCTTCTCCCAACGCCAGAGAACTCAGGATGACGCCCTCCGGACCTACTTGGTGCTGAGGGTGTATGGCTCAGGTTGCCAAAGTGTCCTCAGTGACTATCTACTGCAACGGCCAGGCCCAGAGAGGGTCACAAAGCAGGTTCCTGGCAGAACAGAGGCAAGAACCCCACCCCTTGGTTCCCACTGCCCCTCAGGGCCTGGAGGTCAGCAGGCTTGGCAAGGATGGCTGAAGAGGCTCTTGGTTAATTAAAGCCAGAAACGTGATCTTAGGGGCTGAATTATTGATGGCTCAGCTCCCTCCGGCTTGAGCCCCAGATCAGTGTTGTACAGCTTATTTCTTCCCTCTTCTGCTCCTCTTCCCCCAGTGCCCTTCTCTGGGGCTCCCTGAGCTGCAGCTGGGACTACCCTTTGCCCTTAATATTCTCAGACCCCCTTCCACAAGCTACTCCCTCTGGGAGGTGGACCCAGCTCCCAACTGGCCCCCTTTCACTGCCCCAGAATGATCTTCCACCACCATCCCTGCCCTGCCCTGCCCTGCCCTGCTCTGCTCTGCTCTGCTCTGGGCACCTGGCCCAGGGCCTGAAATTGAATCCCTGGTGGGAGTTGATGGCTAACGTGGCACAGCTGGGAGCCACCCAGACGTCCTGGCAACCGTGGGCCACAAGGCGGGGGCAGGGGAAAGGGTCAGGGGATGCTGTGTGAGTCTGGCTATGCCCTAACTGTGGGGTGACTTTGGACAGGCCTGGCACTCAGAGCCTGGCTTCTCCCTCTGACGTACATCATCAAGTCTTCATCTATCTACTTGGTAGGGTGTGGGCCTCCACTTCTTCCTCTGCTCCTTCCCTCCCTAAGTAAGGGCTCTGGCATTGGGTGACTCCAGGGTCTCGGGACTCAGGGGTCCTGAAAGGAGACCACAGCATCTGTATCCGGGCTTCAAACCCCAACACCCAAGGCTGAGAGCGACTCTGAGCTGAAGCGGGTGTGGATGTCCAAGTTCTGGGGCCGTCCTCACCCTGTTGGGCCCCTGTGGAAGAGGGAAGCTGGCAGGGAGCTCAGTCACCATCTGGTCCCTGCAGTCAGGAGGCTCAGAGAGGGTGTAAGAGGCATCAAGCCACCGAGCAGCTCAGCAGCAGAGCCAGGGCCGAGCCAAGGCCCTGCCTCCCCAGCCAGGCACTGGCCCTCCCCACAGGCACTTGCCAACCGCCCACAGGGTCTGGGTTGAACTTCTGAGCCTGCTGCTCAAGGCTCCCATAGTGAGGACTGGGGCCTCCAGATGACCTGTGCCGGGTATTGGGGTGGGGCTGGGCTCCTGGCCCACAGTGGCCTGCTGTGACCTCCACCCTGCAGAGAGCCCCTCGGTCCCTGAGGCCCACGGCCCTGGCTTTGATGGGGCCAGCTTCATTGGTGGCGTCGTGCTGGTGCTGAGCCTGCAGACAGTGGCCTTCTTTGTCTTGCGCTTCCTCAAGGCCAAGGACAGCACCTACCAGACACTGTGAGTACCCAGCCCACCGAGTCCCAGCTCACTGCCCAGCCGCCCCCCTCTCTTGCCCCTCAGGTCCCTGTTAGCTCCCCCATGGGGCAGCCTTAGGGGCGATGAGTCCCTCCCAACCTCCCCCATGTGAGCCACACCCCTCCTCCCTCCTCCAGTTGTGGGGTTCTCTCTGCTGGGTGTTGGCTGCGGCAGGACTCGGCCTGGGCCTGGCGTCTGCGAGCGCAACTGAGCCCACCTGTCTTTGTTCCCTCACGCTGCCGGCAGGGAGGAGAGCCAGTAGGTGACAGCGCGGGCAGCCCTCGGCCTGCAGCTCCGCGGCCATGGGCAGGGGCCTGGGCCACGTGTGCGGTTTGGTTTTCCTCTGAGAAGGGGAGCTGCTCTGAGGCCCCCGTGTGCTGTGGCCCCATGTGTGCTGTGGGGCGGATCGCTGCAGCCTCCATTAAAGTGTTTGCTCTTTTGACCACCGCCTGCTCTCTGAGGGTGGGTGTCCTTGGCCTGGCTGAGGTGGGACCACTGCCCTGAGTGCCCTCTCTGTCTGGCCTCTGCAGAATCTGACCCCCTTCAGGCCTGGATTCCACACTCAGGGGAAAAAGGATGAAGAGGCTGCCCTCTTGACCCGCTTGTGGGCACTAGGGGTGGGAGAAACTGTGGTCACCAAATTCTGGCCCCTGTGGGCACCGAGCAGGCTCGGTGCCCAATACATGACATCCCCTCCTGTCTGGGCCTGGTACCTGCAGATGAGAGCATCCTTCAGCCACCTCCTGTCTCATCCATCATCCCTGTGGGGCCCCCTGCCTGGTACTAGGTCTGGAGCCTGCCTCCTCCCATCAACCTGGCCTGGACACTGCCCCCAAATAAAGGAGCTCTTTCCAGCACTGTGTTTTATGTCCCATGTCTTGGGCTGTGTGTGGATTGGATAGGGTGGGGGTATGGCCACTGTCCTCTCCTTAATGGAAATTCAGACTTGAACTGATACTGTCACCTTTTAAAATATTTTTATTTGCGGGAATTCCCTTGGTGGTCCAGTGGTTAGGACTCAGCGCTTTTACTTCTGGGGCCGGGTTCAATCCCTGGTTGGGGAACTAAGATCCCACGAGCTGCATGGCACAGCCAAAACAAAAAATATTTTTATTTGTCACATGTGTTTAATCCCCTCCTCCACGACTTTATAGATAAGGGTACAGAGACACAGAAATGTAAGCACACCTGCTTAAGATCACACAGAGTGGAATGGGGCAGGGCTGGGATTTGAATCCAGGTTTTTCTGACTCTAGAATGAGCAGAACTTCAGAACTCCTCTGCAGAGGCATCTCCAGGCTCTTTTGCCTTCTAGAGTTGCGTCTCTGCCCCAGTGCCAAGGTGGAGTTGCCCCCGGGACCCTCCACAGGGTACTTCTCGCCTTCCTTGAGCAGGCTCTTCTGGAAAGCTCCACCTGTGCCCACCTCCCCCTCTTCATCCCCCATCCCTGGGCCTAGAAGTCTTCCCTGACTAATAACATCTCCTATCAATGGGGCACTTGCTGGAAACCAGGCATGTGGCTGAGAGTCTGACATCAGTATCTGATTTAGTCCCATGACTGTCCTAGGAAGCTGAGAGGCAATAGAAAGTCATGGATGAAAGTTCAGCCTGTGGAGCCTGACTGCTCTGTGTGAATGGGAACAATTGAACAGCTCTTGGCCTCAGTTTCCTCATCTGTAAAGTTGGGTAACAGCGCTTCCATCTCTGTGGGATATAGGGAAGGTTCAGAGCAGGTGCATGTGCTCCGTCTGCTTCATTCCAGGGCATCCATCCACCCTTCCAGCTGGGCAGCCTGTGGTCAGCCACCTGCACCTCTTCTTGCCCCAGGCCTAGTTCTCCGTGCAGGGTCTCCGGCTGCAGCTGGAAGGGCTTTAGGGCCCCTGGGCTCCACAGGGAGTTCCAGCTACTCCTTGGCCTCACAGAGGGCTCACCTGCCTAGACATCGCACCACCATGGACAATGCCAAACACAGTCCACCTCCTCGTCCCTCCCCCTCCATGCTCACTTCCATCAACACCCCCCTCCTTTCAGACATCAGCCTCCCCTTGAGCCTCCCCTCCAGCTCCTTGCATCTACCTCGTGTTACCCAGCTTGCCTTGCTCTCTCTTCTTCAAGCCCCTGCACACGCAGTTTCTCCTGCCTGGGTCACCCTCCCTTGGCTTCTCCACCCAGCACTTAATCCTGGCTGGTATAATGCCCATTCCTCCCAGATCAAGGCAGGAAATGCCCCTATATCTTTCTGGCTTTCCACCCAGTTAAGGAAATTTCTCTATTGAATGTTTTCTTTTTCAAAATTAGTAAATGCCGGGAATTCCCTGGCGGTCCAGTGGTTAGGGCTCCACACTTCCACTGCAGAGGGCACGGGTTTGATCCCTCTTTGGGGAACTAGGATCCCATAAGCCGTGTGGCCCCAAAAAAAGAGTAGTAAATGCCTGTAAGGAACAAGAGGACTACACAGAAGTTTATATAAAGGGCGAGAATCCCTCTCCCCCTGGTCCCACTCCCCAGAAATAACTATGCTTAACAGGATGTGTCAGACCTTTTTCTATGAATTCACAGCACACATTTAGCGTTTTTAAAATACAAAGTGGGAGCGTGCTTTACATATTGTTCTGCAATTTTGCCCCTTTCATTATAGATCAGATTTGCCCTATGACTTATACAGATGGTGATGATTTATTTGCCTGCATCCTATCAATGTGCAGCTGGGTCATTTCCACTTTATCATAAACAGCATCATGGTAAAGGGGCTTGTCTGCAGATCTTGGCACACCTGTGGGAGAGAGTAGCGAGGACAGATTCCTAGAATTGGAATTGCAGAGTCTCAGCGTCCATCTCATGGATCCATCTTGTCTGGCAAACTTGGCCTCTACCTTCCCTACCCCCACAAGCACTGGGCCTGGAAAAAGGAGGCCCTCAGGGAGGGTTTGATGCAGAAATGAATGAATGAATGAATGAGCCTTTCCTCTCCTCTCCTCTCCAGCTCAGACCTCACCACTCACATCTGGACCAAGGCTGCTGCCTCTTCACTGGCCTCCCAGCCTCCATGCCTGCCCTGCACGGTCTGCCCATTCGATGGCCTATATTAGCAGCTGTTTTCTAGGCACTGCCAGGGGCTTCTCAGTGGACCTGAGGGTGGGCATGAAGTCACCTTGCTAAGAGGGTGGGGGAACATGGGCTTGGGCAAAATCTATGGCATATAAGTGCCAGAGAGAACACAAATCATGTCCTGTCTCTGGGCCCGTTTCTCCATTTTTATTCATTCATTTAGCCAACATTAACTGAGCACCTGCTGTGTACCAGCCTATAACCCAGGACCAGTAATAACGACCATGAGGGGGGCTGTGTAACGATGGGAGGTAACGTACCGCACCCAGCATGACTCGTGGGGTGCAGTAGGTGCCCAACAGACGGTAGCAGTGGTCATTCCTGACACTGGTGACAAGGATCAGAGAAGGATTCCTAGTGGAGATGGCATTAGGGCTGCACCTTCATGGATGGGCGGAGCTTCACAGGGAGAGAAGAGGAGGGGGCTTCCGGATGGAAGGCAAAGACTTAGCTAAAGTTCAAAGGTAGAAAATCCCTATGTGAACCCAGAAGTCTGAAGAGCTGGCTGCAGAGCCCTAGAGGCCAGGAGCAGAAGTTGGACTCCATCCTGGTTGGAGGAGGCAGGGATTATGCGCATTCTCTCCAGGGCTGAGGAAGGAAATGCCCCCACCTTCTGCTGGTTCCAGCCTGGGTGGTGTGTCCCTGGGGAGGGACAACAGGAGGAAGTCTTGTTTCATGTCCTCTCACCAGCCTGGCCCCTTATAAACTGGCATCCTCCCTCAGGGGCTCCAGCAAGGTGGGCCCACTCTGGACCCCACTCTCCCTTTTGCTCCTCTTGTTTGGGGAGCCCGCCTGAGAAGCCAGGATGCCCCAGCTGCCCAGGTAGAGGCCTGGGGCGCCCCCCGTACCCATCTGCCCTCATTCTCTCCCTAGGTATCCTTCTCCCAGCCAGGCTCACTAGCCTCAAGGAGCAGTGTGGGAGTTTGATAATCTGGGCTCTGCACAAAAACATATGCAAATAGATGCAAATGGTGAAAAACCTTGCCAGCTCCGGAGGCCAGTGTCCCGACAGCTAGAATCTGGGGGGTGAAAACAGAAATGCAGAGGGGTCTGGGAGAGAAATGCCCACTCCCCCCATGCCCATCCTGTGCCCACCCAGCCCCATGTCTCCCTGCAGAACCCAGGGAACTGGAAGCCAGCAAAGTTGTCCTCCTGCCCAGTTGTCCTGGAGCCCCAGGAAGTCCTGGAGAGAAGGGAGAGCCAGGTCCTCAAGGTGAGAGGTGCCGTGGAGCAGGCAGGGACCTGGGGCAAGCTGGGGAGGACGGGGTGCAGCAGTTACAGTCTGTGCTGAGAGCCCATGACAAAAGGGCAAGGAACCTACTGCGTGCCAGGCTCCAGGCCGGATGCCCAGCATCCGAAGATTGATCCTGTGAGGTAGGTGGTACCATCCCCATTTTGCTAGGGGGAAAGTGAGGCTCAGAGAGGATAAGCAGTTTGCCCACATTCACAGAGCCAGGAAGGGCTGCAGCTGGGATTTGATTTCTGGCTCCAAATCCCTCGTTGCTTTTTGGACCCTGACATGGGGTGGGATGTAATGCATCTCTGCCTTGGGATTTCAGCGCAACTTGGACCACCAGGCAAGATGGGCCCCAAGGGTGAGCCTGGTGAGTATGTGCGGCCAGAGGTCTCCTCGTCTTTCTTTGCTCTGTCCCTGCCTCTGCTTGGCTGCCGTTCAGGAATTGGCTATGATTTCTCTCCTGCAGAGGGGGTGGAAGGCTGGGAGGAGTGGGGAGAATTAGAAGGGCCTGGGCACCCTCCCCTCTGGTGGTTAATGGGCATTCCCTTGGAGGTACTCAGACCTCAAGAGCTAACACTCATCTTTCCCTGGGGCAGGAGATTCAGTGAACCTGCTCGGGGGCCAGGAGAGTGAGGCCGCCTTCACAGGAGCCAGGCACTTGGAGTCAGTTGGTGCTGGGGTGTTGGTGGACCCCAGGTGTTGCCCAGCGCACCTTGGAACCCCTCTTCAGGGGTCCAAAGGAATCAAGAGTTCTCCTGGGTCCCACACTTGGCCTGTTCCATTGCCTGTGAGGGGGATGGGGGTGGGGAATAACTTGGGGGCCCCCCTCAGTCCATCTCCCCTTCCCCAGGCCCCAGGAGCTGCCAGGAGCTGCTGAGCCGGGGTGCCACCTTGAGCAGCTGGTACCATCTGTGCCTATCCGAGCCGTCCCAGTCTTTTGTGACGTGGACATCACAGAGGGGCCGCTGGCTGGTGAGCGAGTGTCAGGGAGAGAAGGGACTCAGAAGTCAGGCCCAGTGGGCACTTCTTCCTCTTGGCCCCTAGGGGGAGCCAGAGCCTACCAGAGCCAAGGCATCCCTTAAGCGTAACTCACTAAGGAATGAAGTCTGAGAAGGCTTCACAGAGGAGATGCCATTTGAAAGGGCCTTGAAGGCTGTGTAGAAGTTCTCGAGATAGATGAGGTGTAGAAGGGCATTCCAGGTAGGGGGAAAGACAAATATAAGGAGGCAGGAGAGTACAAGAGGGTGGGGGGGGACTGTATGAATCAGCTGAGAGCAGGTGGAGTGGTTGGCTGAGGTCTACTGCTGTGGGTCAAGCATGGACTGAGGGCCCCTGAAAAGACCAGTTCACAGAGGGCACTGAATGACCCACTGAGGAGTGTGGAGGGCAGTGGGGAGCCATGGAAGAGTTTTAAGCAGAGGAGGGACCAGGTCAGACATGTTTTAGAAAGAAGACTTAGGCTACACTGTGGCAGATGCATTGAGTGGGGACCAGACTGCAGGTAGGGACACAGGTTAGGACAACTGCAGGGGTTGGGGCAGGAGAAGAGGGTGGGCGGTGGCAACAATGGAAGTAGAGGCTCTTAGACTGAAAGATATTTAGGAGAGAAACTCTGCAGGGCCTGGGGTCTGCTTGGCTTGAAGAGGAAAGTGGGGTTGGGAGGGAGCGTCAGGGTAAGGCTGGGTGGGCCTCTGGAGGTGACCTCTCTGCTCTAATATCTTGGTTCTTATGATAGTAAATTAAAACAGGTTATTTTGAATCTGACCCCCAACTGGACTGACCGTCTCCCGAGGACAGGGACGATGTTTCTCTCATTTCATTTCCCCCAGGGCTTTCGAGGCTGCAGTCTGAAGTTGAGAGTCAGTAAAAGGTAATAAGTGTGTGTGGAGCTCATCAGCATATTCACAGGCAAGGCTCACTTGGACTCACACTTTATCAACAAGCCCCCAATCCAAAGAGGGGGGTGCCTGTCCACCTACCCCCCCCACAGTGCATCCATTCTCAGCTGCCTCTGCCCCCTGCTTCTCCTCATCCCATGCTCAGCCTGGAGTAATGGCTGCCGTGCTAGCCTTCTCTGCCTCCCTAGCTATTCCAGCGGTGACAGGATGGTTCCGTGGATTTCTTCTGCTCTTGGTCCTCCTACCAAGCAGGTCTTGGGAGCCAGGAGTCCGAATTCTGGCTGGATAATGAGAATTTGCCCCAGCTTACTCTCCAGAGTAGGTTCTCAGTAGGGTCCAGGGAGCTGGAGGGGCATTTCTCTGGCATTCTGACTTCCCACCTGGGATCTGAGGATTCCTCCATCTCTGCCTCCCTGTCCCCCAGGTACCCGGGAGCTGCGGGTGGAGCTGGAGGACTTTAAAGGCAACCGCACCTTTGCTTGCTGTGGGGCCTCCTTGGGGAGGCAGGTCACTACCCAGCTAGTGCTGGGCAGGTTCTCAGAGGGCACTGCAGGTGAGAGAGCCTACAGTGGGGCCCTGGAGTAGGCAAAGAAGGTGAGGGAGGCTGGGTTCTTTCCCAGGGCTGCCACGGCCTCCATGAATGACCCAGGACAACTCCTTCCCCTCTGTGGGCCTCAGTTTCCTCATCTGAAAAATGGCAGTCGTGAGACAGTGTGGTGTAGGAGTGAAGAAGCTGGGCTCTGGAGGCAAAACAATCCTGAGTTTCAAAGTCCAGCTCTGTCATTTACTAACTATGTGACCTTGGGCAAGGCCCTTCTGGGTCAGAGCCTCAGTTTCCTCCCCTGTAAAATGGGTAAGGAGGCAGGGAGGGAGGGTGTGGGAGACCTCTGAAGCTCTGTTGAGTGTTAGCATTATCTGCCTTTTTTAAAAAATACTTATTCATTCATTTATTTATTTAGGCTCTGCCAGTTCTTAGTTGCGGCATGTGGGATCTTCATTGCCGCGTGTGGGATCTTTAGTTGCGGCATGCATGTGGGATCTAGTTCCCTGACCAGAAATCGAACCCAGGCCACCTGCATTGGTAGTGTGGAGTCTTAACCACTGGACCACCGGGGAAGTCCCCAGCATTATCTGCTTTGGAAGAGGAACCAGAGAAGGCTTTTTTCAAAGAAACACCAACTGTTAAGGAGAAATCTGAAAGAGGGAAGTGGTTATGAGGAGGTGCCTCAGGAGAGCCCCCTTTCCTGCCCAGGCATCTGAGAAATCCCTCCCAGCTCTCCCTGGCACAGTTGCTCAGGCTGCAGATGGGAGCTGGGAGGAGACAAAGGAGCAAGAGGGAAGCTGAGGATTCTGGGAGGGGAAAAGGTAGGGGGAGGAGCCAGTGGCTTTGGAGCCACAGTCCTGAGCTCAAGTCCCAATGGCCCTGTGTAGCCTTGGGCAAACACCCTGGCTCCTTGGCACTGCTGTTTTCTCATGGGGCTTGAAAACATCCACCTCACAACTGCTCTGAGGCTCCTGTGAGATCATTTCTCCAAGGGTGCCAGGCATGGTGCCGGCACCTAGGTGCCTCCCATCCCCTTCCTTCCAGGGGACTCCCTGAGCTTCCACGGCAGGAAACCCTTTACCACCTATGACACCAACCATGATACAAGCGAGAGCAACTGCGAGGTGACTGTCCGTGGTGCCTGGTGTTTCAGATCCTGCTATCAGTCCAATCTCAATGGGCGCCACTGGATGTCCGAAGCTACTGCCCGTAATGATGACATTGACTGGGCCTCAGACTGTGGCGTGGGCCACCCTTACCACAGGGTTCACATAATGCTTTGCTAGGGCACCCTGGCAACAAGCAGGGTTATCTCATCGTTCCCGTACAGTTTCTGGACCCTCGGCTACCCCTCCCCATTGCTAACCATCTTTGCTCCTCTGTCCACGTTAAAAAAAAGAAAATCACTTTAACCCTTTCCTGGCTTGCAGACCTCTTCCAGTTATTGGGAAAAACTCACAAGGGCAGAGCAGGGCACAGGTTTCAGTTCCATTCAAGGAAGATATTCCTTCCAGTCAGGAAGACGGACGAATCGGCCTCAAAAGGTAGTGAGGCTTCCATCCCAAGAGGTGTGCAAGCCAAGGCCAGAGGAGCATTGAGTAGGGGACTTGGAAGGATTCAGACATCCACTGACAATACTCTTGGGGCCCCTGAGTCCCACAAGTGGATGGTTTTGTGGTGGGAATTGCACAGCTATCTCACCCTCTCTGTTGCCCCCTCCTTGTCCCTCCTAAGTTGTCTCTTTTCCAGGCTCTGTTGTAAGTCAAGTTCTCATTCTTTGCTACTTCTTGCCTGTCCCATTAGGGGTTAGTTTGAACTCAGTCAAACAAAGGCAGGTACATTTTTCTTCCATGGGGCAACAAGGCAGTGAAACAGCGGTACTGAGCTGGCATTTATTGAGCAGTTAGTTAATTTGCCAGTGTCACATTCTAGAAAGGGTTAGAGCAATAGTTAAGAGTCTGATCTCTGAGCCTGACAGATAGTCCTGGGCTCGTATCCTGCTCTGTCATGTAGATGAGTGATCTTGAACAAGTTACTCAACCTCTCTAAGTCCCCAGTTCCTGATTTCAGAGTTCACTGAAGTTTATACCAGGCTGCTGCCTCACTAATTCACACTAGAAGGTTAGGGATTCTTGGGGATTGGAGCTGGGAAGCTGTTGTAGCCCAAGGGCTGGGGTTTCTGGTGTTCTCCAGGTAGCAGAGAAACGTTTGCGTGGGGATTCTTCTCAGGTTCCATGGTCATGTTCTGGGTGGAGGTCATAGATCAGAAGGGCTCCACAGCAGATTGGGTTACGGGAAAAGCAGCCCCCTGGCAAAAGTGCAAAGGACCGGGCTCAGATGCCAAGTCCCATGCTCCTGGCAGGCTGAGGAGCAGGCTTCCCCCAGTCTCTAGTCCCTCCCAGCCTGCACAGCAGGGACCCGGAGGACAGGCACTCTTCGTGGCACTGTACGCTGTGTTCTACACACATTAATGTCTCTGGAGATCCTTTCTTTTAACAGACCCCACAGGGGGCAGGGCCTGCAATTCCCACCTCTGCCTTCCTTAGCCCTGGCCTGGGCACACACACACACACGTGTGTGTGTGTGTGTGTGTGTGTGTGTGTGTGTGTGTGTGTGTGTGTGTGTGTATTTATTTATTTATTTATTTAACTCTTCTTTGCGGCATGTGGGATCTTTTAGTTGTGGCATGCGAACTCTTAGTTGTGGCATGTGGGGTCTCGTTCCCTGACCAGGGATCAAACCTGGGCCCCGTGCATTGGGAGTGTGGAGTCTCAGCCACTGGACCACCAGAGAAGTCCCCTGGGCACACATCTTACGAGTGCCTGCTGTGAGCAGTCCACAGTGGTTGGCGTGCACAGGGGCACAGGCTGTTCCGGAAGCAGCCTGTCTCAGAGGTTCTGGCGGGAGAGGAGGGAGGGAAGAGGCCGAGTCCCAGGCCGCTAGGGAGCGGTGCTGCCCCAGGGCCGAGGGTGGAGCTTTCCCCGTCGTCCAGGAAAGGGCTGGGCCCGGCCTGTATACATGTGAGGGCAGGAGAGAGCGACTGCCGGCGCTCTCCTGCGGAATCCGGGTGGCGAGCACTGCCTGACCGATTCTCAGGATTCCCCCACGTGACTCTGAGTCGCGGATCACCGGATGCCCAAGATTCCCTGGACCCCAATCCCCGATTTCAGATCCTCAGGACCTTACAAGTCAGAGGCCGGATTTCGCCCTGGACACCAGATTCCCAAACGGGACCTCCGGCCGGACTCCGGATCTCCAGTTCTCCAGATCTTCAGATCCCGTAGGAGATTCCCGATCCTGACCTGATTCCCGATCCCGAGATCCCGGTATCTGTTGTCTCTGGCTCCTGTCCCGCCCCGGGTGCCCAAAGCTCGGCGCCCGACGCCCGGGCGCCCCCGCATGGCGGGGCAGTGCCTGAGGTCCGGAGCCGCGGAGCGCGCCGGCAGCTGCTGGCAGGACCCGCTGGCCGAGGCGCTGAGCCGGGGCCGGCCGCTTGCGGCGTCCCCGGGCCGGGGCTGCGCGCGAAGCCGGCCACTTAGCGTGGTCTACGTGTTGACCCGGGATCCGCAGCCCTTAGCGGAACCCGAGACTGGAGCCGAGGCGGAGCCGCTGCCTCTGCGCTGCCTGCGTGAGGCGTGCGCGCAGCTCCCCGGACCGCGGCCACGACCTCAGCTGCGCAGCCTGCCTTTTGGGACCCTGGCGCTGGGAGACACCTCAGCGCTCGATTCCTTCTACAACGCGGGTGAGCGCTCCTGGGGGCGGGGCGGCGCGCTGGGGCGGGGCTTAGGGTCTGGGGAGGAGCCTAAGGGGCGTGGCTCGGCGACTCCTGGGAGATCCCGAGGTGTGGGGTGTAGGGGGCTATGCGGGCATAATGTGAGCTAAAGTCTAGGGGCTCGAGGCGGGGCCGTGATAAAAGTGGAATTTAGGGGATCTGGAGCACGGCCGGACTCGGGCAGGGATTTAGCGGATCCAGGCCTGGCTCGTGGTTCAGGGTTGGAGCTTAAGCACTCTGGAGTCGGCACAGTGCCTAGGGAGAGTCTGGGAGCGGGGCAGGGTGTGGTATCTCAGGAGTGGGATTGGAGAACTCAGCCTCGGGATGATCTCGCACGGAGCTCATGACGGAGAATCCTGGGAGGTGGAACTTGGATTGGGGAAAGGAGCCGTAACATGTGGGCCTGGAATTCAGGGGTCCTAGCACACTGCTTCCGAGGATCCGGCTGGAGAGGCAGAAAGAGAGTGAAGGGGACCAACTGCCCAACTGCACTGGATTCTAGGCGAGGGAGCTTGGGTTATGAGACCCCAGTAGTTCCGAGAGAATGCGCCGAGCTTGGGGGTGGGGGCTGGAGGCGGAGCAGGGTCGTCCGGGGGCGGGACCAGAAGGCGGCTATTCCCGCAAGGGTCACCCCGCCCTCTCGCCATCCCGGACGCCCCGCCCCCGATACTTATTTGTTCATCCAAGAGTCCAGGAACCGTACTTGCAGGATGTCCATAAAACCTCAGCCTAAAAATGAAGGCTGACTCGACCTTGAGGACACAAAGACACACAGAGTCACAGACTCACAAATCGTACATATCTTGATTCACATAAACTGTCGCAGACACTATCACACACAGAGATACAGACACAGCAAGCTGCACACACCCACACCCACACACATACACAGAGGCACAGTGTTTGTACACGCACAGGGCATGTGTGTATACACATGTGTATACACACAGCACACTGCTCGTGCCAGCCCCTTTCAAGAGACTGGGTTGAGAACCCAGGGAAGGGGACTTTTATCTTTGCACAACTCCTGCCTCTCAGATGGCCTGGAACAGGCTCCAGACTGGTGCACAGCCTCCCCTTCTCTGTGCCCTGTGTCCGCAGGCTCTGAACAGTGGGATGTGAGTCATAGCCAGGGGAGCTCCACTCCTTTCCTTGCAATACTATAGATATAATTTCTGTATGAGCCAGAGGGACCCTAAAAGGGGGAAACTGAGGCCCAGAGCAAAACTGGACCCTGCTGGAGTCACAATGGGAAGGCAGGCTGAGCCAGGATGGATCCCCAGGCTCTTTCCCCACAAGCTGGGCTTCAGGGCTCAGGGCTCCCACCCGTGTGCCCGCAGATGTGGTGGTGCTGGAGGTGAACAGCTCCCTGGCGCAGCCCTCCCTGTTCTACCACCTGGGTGTGCGGGAGAGCTTCAGCATGACCAACAACGTGCTCCTCTGCTCCCAGGCCGACCTCCCTGACCTGCAGGCCCTACGGGTAGGTGGCCAGTGGGCTGGTGGGGGCCGGCACAGAGCTGGGGTGGCCCTACTCAGAACACCAGTATCTGAATGTCTGTCCCCTGCAGGAGGACATTTTCCAGAAGAACTCGGTGAGCAGAAACCACCGCTGCTCCAATGTGCCCTTTGACCTCCATTATAACCTCTGACCTCCACTATCTTTCCTGGCCTCCTCATTCCTCTCTGACCTCCCTAGTGCCCCCTGACATCCATGTGACCCTTTGTTCCCTGGGGTCTCCCTTCATGAAGTATGCCCCTTCCCTGCTATTTTAGTCCCCACTGGTGCTGACCTCTGACCCCCTCACTGCCCCTCTCTAACCTGGTACTGACCTCTGACCTCCACTGATTCCCACCTCCCTCCCACCAGGATAGCGCTGGCAGCTACACGCTGATCCCCTATGTGGTGACAGCCACTGGTCGGGTGCTATGTGGAGATGCGGGCCTCCTGAGGGGCCTGGCTGACGGCCTGGTACAGGCTGGGGTGGGCACCGAGGTGCTGCTCACACCCCTGGTGGGCCGGCTTGCCCACCTGCTGGAGACCACGCCCACGGACTCCTGGTAATGGGGGCCCTCAGCAGGTGCACCAGGAGGAGGCTGGTGAGGGTACAGGGGGCTGGGGCTGACGGGCGAGCCCGGCCATTCTCTCTCCCCCGCTCCCCTGCCGTGGACGTTAGTGGCTATTTCCGGGAGACCATTCGGCAGGACATCCGGCAGGCACGGGAGCAGTTCAGCGGGCAGCAGCTGCGGCAGGAGCTGGCTCGCCTACAGCGGAGACTGGACAGCGTAGAGCTGCTCAGCCCTGACATCATCATCAACCTGCTGCTCTCCTACCGTGATGTGCAGGTGTGTGGTGCTCAGAGAGGCGGGCAGTGGGGGCAGCAGCATTCAGTGTCGGACAAACCCGAGTCCAGCTCCTGGACTCACTTGCTCACTGGTGGCTTTGAACAAATTATCTGACGTCTCTGAGCCTCGGTTTCCTCATCTGTAATAGGGGACGATCTTGTCTCCCAGGGCAGCTGGGAGGCTGGGGCACACAGTGGGTTCTCCGTGTAAGGTGTGGTGTCTACACTACCTGCTGGGCCTGAAGGAGGTGTGCAAGAGGATGGTGGGTGGGAAGATGGGGTGTCGGGGTGGGAGGGGACCCCAGCTCAAGGTTTACCTCAGGGTCTGTGGGCCGATGGGACCCACCAGAGGCCAACAGGCCAGGGCATGCTATTCCCTCCTGCAGGACTACTCAGCCATCATTGAGCTGGTGGAGACACTGCAGGCCTTGCCCACCTGTGACGTGGCCGAGCAGCACAGTGTCTGCTTCCACTACACATTTGCCCTCAACCGGTGGGTAGCAGAGCAAGGCTCAGGTCATAGCATGTGGGGACATGGGTCTCTGCTGTGCAAAGTCATTGCTGTCTGCAATCACTGCTGTTCAGGGAATTTGCTGACCAAGGTCACACTGATGTCAAATGGTCCCTATTGTTCTGTTCTTGCTGCCCAGGGTGGGGTGGGGTGGGTTGGTGGCGCTGCCCTTGGAGTGGTCACAGCTATCCAAGGTCACTGCTTCTCAGAGTCACTGCAGCTAGAAATCACTTCCATCTGGGGTCGCTACCTCTAGAAAGATCAGAGCTGACCAGAGTCACTGCTATTCTGGGTTCATGATTGTCAGGCCCTTGGAAGGGTCCCTGCTGTTCAGGGTCTGGGGGGTCCTAGACAGAGAGTGGAGGCAGGGCCATCAGGTGGGTTCCCAGCCTTCTTCCCCTTCCCCTAGGAGGAACAGGCCTGGGGACCGGGAGAAGGCACTGGCTGTGCTGCTGCCACTGGTACAGTTTGAGGGCTCAGTGGCACCTGACCTATATTGCATGTGTGGCCGTATCTATAAGGACATGTTCTTCAGCTCTGGCTTCCAGGATGCTGGGCACCGGGAGCAGGCCTATCACTGGTAAGGGGCCCAAACGAGTGGACAGTGGGCTGAGCTAGAGGGATGAGGAATGAGGCTGTGGGCATCAGTCCAGCCCCATGTCCCCCCGCCCTTACCCCAGGTATCGCAAGGCTTTTGATGTAGAGCCCAGCCTCCACTCGGGCATCAATGCAGCTGTGCTTCTCATTGCCGCTGGGCAGCGCTTTGAGGACTCCAAGGAACTCCGGCTCATAGGTGAACCCCAATCCTGCACCCCTATCCCCTACCCACAGGAGCTCAGAGGGGCCTGGGGAGAGAAGACACTGGGCTGGAGCTGAGGCCGACCCCATCCCCTTTTGGACCTGTTCTGCCTGAACCCATCCCGGTCCTGGGCCCTCGTGAGCCCTTGAGCCCACAACTGTTCCTAAGCTCACACCTGTGTTCCTTATACACTGAATTCCACGTACACTTGTTCCCAAACCCTTACCTGTGCCTGAGCTCCTACTCCCACCTGAGATCTGGGCACACCTAATTTTTTAGCCATTTCTATGTTCCTGCCCACATGAATTTTGTGGTCTACACCTGGGCTTTGCCCAAAGTTGTAATCACATCCAATACAACCCATGCCCCTCCCTCCCAGGCATGAAGCTGGGCTGCCTGCTGGCCCGAAAAGGCTGTGTGGAGAAGATGCAGTATTACTGGGATGTTGGCTTCTACCTGGGAGCTCAGATCCTCGTCAATGACCTCACCCAGGTGGCACTGGCTGCAGAGCAGCTGTACAAGCTCAATGCCCCCATATGGTAGGTGGCCCCTTCTGTGGTGGTCCTGGGCTGGCCTGGGCTGTCAGCTTCTGCACCTATATCCATTGGCTTCTAGTCTGAACCTCTTTCAGACCAGTGCCCATGGCGCCCAATGGCCACATTCTGGCTGCATCCAAGCCAGTCTACTCTCCCTGGCAGTGTTAGCTGGTGCCTGGGCTGAGTTGAGGGCAAGGCTGTGTCTGCAGGTACCTGGTGTCTGTGATGGAAACCTTCCTGCTGTACCAGCACTTCAGACCCACACTAGAGCCTCCTGGAGAAACCCCACACCTCGCCCACTTCTGGCTCCACTTTTTGCTACAGTCCTGCCAGCCACTCAAGATGACTTGTCTCCAAGGGGAGCAGTGCTTGGTGAGGCCCGTGGGGTGTGGGACCTGGGAGAGGGGCAGGCCCCTTTTGACCAACCCCTCTCCCCTGTCATCTGCAGGTGCTGGTCCTGGAGATGAATAAGGCGCTGCTACCGGCCAGGCTGGAGGCTCAGGGTACCAACCCGGTGAGCACAGTGACAGTGAGCCTGCTGGAGCCCAGTAAGCAGGTGATATCGCCGGTGAGTCACCCCCGTTCACATCTATGCACCCCTTCTCTCCAGCCTTTCCCCCATCCCCAGACCCCTCTCCCGGTCCCCACACCCCTCTCGGACCTTTTTCTTCTCACAGGACGTTCCCTCCAGCTGGACCTTCCCGGTGGCCTCCATCAGCGGTGTCAGGTGAGAGGGGAGACCTGGGGGAGGTCGGGCGGGGGCGGGGGCGGCGCTGCTGGGCTGCCCGGCTCACTGGGGTTCTTCATCCCTTCCAGCGTGTCGAAGCGAGACGAGCGCTGCTGCTTCCTCTCTGCGCTTCCCCCGGCTCAGGACGTCCAGCTGTGCTTCCCCAGCGGAGGGCACTGCCAGTGGTGCGCACAGCCCTTCGGGGTCGGGGTGCTCTGAGGGCAAGGGTGCCCGGGGTATTGAGGGAAAGGAAGGGACATGTTCCCTGGGTGCTCTCGGCAAAGAGGGGACAGTTTCCGCCCCAGGTGCCCCTCCCATCAGTCTGATCTCTGCCCTCAGGTTCTGCGGGCTGATCCAGGCCTTGGTGAAGAATCCGGACTCCACGGCGGCCGCAGAGGAGGCGGAGGGCGGAGGGGAGATATTGGAGGTGAGGAAGGGGTTGCTGGGAGCTTGAGGAGGGGGAAGGGCTGAGGGCCCAGCTGAACCCCGCATCTCACCCGGCCCCCAGTTTGATTATGAGTACACGGAGTCGGGAGAGCGGCTGGTGCTGGGCAAGGGCACCTACGGGGTGGTGTACGCCGGCCGCGATCGGCACACGCGGGTGCGCATCGCCATCAAGGAGATCCCGGAGCGGGACAGCAGGTTTGGGACCTGAGGCCACGCGGGCGGGGCTCAGGGCTCGGGGTGGGGGGCTGGGGGACCAGGTGGGCGGGTCAAATGGGCGGGACCGCGAGTTGAGAGGGTCCTGTGGGCGGGACTGCAGGCGGGGGCGACGCGGATGCCCAAGTGGGCGAGCCGAGTGCGCTGGCTCACAGAAGCGAGAGTACGAGCCCGGTGGGCCCAGGCCTGTGCGCAGAACTGCAGGGACCCGGAGGGCGGGCTGTGGTCTGAAGGGCGTGTGGGCTGGGTGATTAAGTTGCGGAAGGTCAGGGGCGGGGGTGCTGGTGGGTGGGGCAGATCCTGGGGGCCTGCCTTGCTGGCGCTGGAGTTGGGTAAGCATCTCTGCCCCAAGCTGGCCTGTTCTTTACTCCCTACCTGCCCCCAGGTTCTCTCAGCCACTGCATGAAGAGATCGCTCTGCACAAACGCCTGCGCCACAAGAACATCGTGCGCTATCTGGGCTCAGCCAGTCAGGGCGGCTACCTCAAGATCTTCATGGAGGAAGTGCCTGGAGGTTCCTGCCTTGTGTGGGATGGGAATGGAATTGGAGTTGTGGGGCATGGGGCTGGAGCCAAGCAGGGGTGGAGAACCCTCCGGGAAAATGAACTCTAGCGTGTGTGGGTAGTGTAGCCCAGAATTAGCTGAGGCAGTGCAGTTGGGTGATGGAGTCTGGGCCATGGCCTGGCCTTTGAGCAGAGAGCTGTGCGCTGGAGTAAGTGGGTGCCAATTATGACCTTGGACTCATCTTCCCAGGCAGCCTGTCCTCCTTGCTGCGGTCAGTGTGGGGACCCCTGCAGGACAACGAGAGCACCATCAGTTTCTACACCCGCCAGATCCTGCAGGGACTCAGCTACCTGCATGACAACCGCATCGTGCATCGAGATATCAAGGTCAGCGTGTAGCTGGCTCACCCTGGTGGGGGGTGGGGAGGAAGAGATATGGCCCCAGACAGAGGCTGACAGTTTAGAGTAAGTGGACAGACCCTTTGCCAAGGGTTGGGGAATTCATCAAGAAGGTTCCCTAGAGAAGGCAAGAAGTTCAGATCTGAAGCTAACTTCCAGAGGGGGATAAGTGGGATGGCAGGGGGAGGAGGTTGACAGAGGCAGGGTCAGGCTGGGAGTCCCAGGAGTCAGGGTCTCGGGATAGAGTCCAGTTCTGGCACCAGGAGCCCAGCCTGATGTCCGCTGAGCACAATGTCCACTCTACTCAGGGGGACAATGTACTGATCAACACCTTCAGCGGGCTGCTCAAGATTTCCGACTTTGGTACCTCCAAGCGACTAGCAGGCATTACACCCTGCACTGAGACCTTCACAGGTAACAGGGGGTGGGGTGGTGAATGGGGTTCCTGACGTGGGGCAGAGAACTCTTGGGACCTTCCAGGGAATGCTGTTTCTCCTGGGCATGGAGTTAGAGTCCTAATGGGGGATGGAACCCGGGGCAGGTGATTGAGCCAGGGGTTAGGTGATAGAATCTAGAACTGGAGCTTGGATAGCTGATGACATTGAGTTTAGTCCCTGAAACGGAGTCCAGAAGTGTTGATGCGGGCCAGAGGTCAAAGCGGATGATGCAATCCAGGTTAGATGATGGCACCTACTGTGGATGATGGAGCCCATGAATGTGACGGAGCCTGAGATGAGTGAGGAGCCTCAGGATAGATGTCTGATGACCAGGGGAGGTGATAGGAACTGTTTTGGATACTAAAGTTCAGGGTGAATGCAAGTGGCCAGTGGATGACAGAGCCCCCTGCCACCCCCACAGTGACAAAGCCTAGATGTGCATTATTGCTACTGCTCCTGTCCTAGGGACCCTACAGTATATGGCCCCAGAAATCATTGACCAGGGCCCACGAGGGTATGGGAAGGCAGCGGACATCTGGTCATTGGGCTGCACTGTAATCGAGATGGCCACAGGTCGCCCACCCTTCCACGAGCTGGGGAGCCCGCAGGCTGCCATGTTTCAGGTGAGATCCCTCACGGCCTGGCTTATGCGGTGGGGTGGGGACAGACTGGGCCCTGAACGCCTCTAAAATTGTCCCTCGTGTCCCCTCCCTGCCCTCTTCCCAGGTGGGCATGTACAAGGTGCACCCACCAATGCCCAGTTCTCTGTCAGCCGAGGCTCAAGCCTTCCTCCTCCGAACTTTTGAGCCAGATCCCCGCCTCCGAGCCAGTGCTCAAGCACTGCTGGAGGACCCCCTCCTGCAACCCGGGAAGAAGAGCCGCAACCCCGGTGCCCCCCAACATGCTCTAAGGTCCTCAGGTACCGAGTGGGTGGAGGGAGTGAGCACGCTGGGGTGAGGGCAGAGGAGCTGTGAAGGTGAGAGGGCTCAGGGGGCCCCGTATGACAGCCTTGTCCCTCCCTCAGACACCCCTTCCGCCAGCCCCACTCCTTTAGCTGACTTGACCTCCCAGTCCCAGACATTCCCGCGGCCTCAGGCACCCTCTCAGCACCCTCCCAGTCCCCCCAAGCGCTGCCTCAGTTATGGGGACACCAGCCAGCTCCGGTAAGAACCCAGGGTCCTGGGGTGGGTTTGCTTCATCTGGTTTTGTCCTGGTACACTCCCTCCAGAAAAAGCCCTCCTTGGGGACTTGGGCACTTTGACTACTTGCAAGGATGGCATTTGGTGCCCTCCTCCCAAATGCTCTTACTTATATTTATTGTGCCCTCTCAATGCTGAGTTCATCTCTTTTGTCCCTGTGAGGTGGGCATAAAAGTAAAAGCCAGGATTCAAACTCTGGGGTGGAGGTGGCGGGATGGTGTTGCTGCCCACCCTCCAACAGCCACTCTTCACTGCACCCAGGGTGCCTGAGGAGACTGGGGCCGAGGAGCCCGCGTCCCCTGAGGAGAGTTCGGGGCTGAGCCTCCTGCACCAAGAGAGCAAGCGCCGGGCCATGTTGGCTACGGTACTGGAGCAGGAGCTACAGGCCCTGGCAGAGAGTCTGTGCCTGGAGCAGGAACAGGTGGGCGGCTCGCCCCGGCGCCCCCTGCTGGTTGAGCACCGACAGGAGTCCTGCTTAAGGCCTCCCCCGTCCCTCCGCTCCCCACCCCACCGCGCCCCGCACCCTCCCACCAACATCTCCCCCGGCTCAGGCCGGAATACTCGCTGATGACCTTCTCTTTCTCCTCAGGGTTCCCATCTGGGGAGGAATCATGTGGAGCAGCTACTGCGCTGCCTCAGGGCGCACATCCACACTCCCAACCGTCGGCAGCTGGCCCAGGAGCTGCAGGAGCTGCAAGGGCAGCTTCGGGCCCAGGGCCTTGGGCCCAAGATTCTGCAAGGACCGC
>NW_006786690.1:678109-687907 GCF_000442215.2 Lipotes vexillifer
CGCTCTTCGCCTTCCCGGATGCGGTGAGGGATCTTTCTCAGTTAGGGCTGCCCAGTAAGAGGTAGTAAGCTCCCCACGCTTGGGAATGTACAAGGACTTGATGTTGCAAGATTCCATGTCTTCTCCGATAGAACCATCGGGAAAGGGACATCTGCCCAGTCCTAGCTTCCCAGCCCCTCCTTTGATCCCAAGCCCGCCCACCCCACTTGCCTCCGATAGAAGACTTTCTAGGCCTTTCCAACTCAGGCCCCATCTTTGTTTGAAGCTCAGCAGTCTCAGCCGCACCCTTCCTCCTGCTCCAGGTGAAGCAGATCCTCCGCAGGCGCCAGATCCGCCCACACTGGATGTTTGTGCTGGACTCGCTGCTCAGCCGCGCTGTGCTGGCAGCCCTGGCTGTTCTGGCCCCAGGTGGGTGGGGGATTGGAGCCTGCCTGCCTGCCTGCCTGCCTGCGGGGCGAGGATGTGATCCTTGGGGGCGTGGCGAACGCAAATAGGGCAGGTAGGGGCGTGGTCAGCGAGGCCCTGGCTTGACCGGCGCCAAGCAGGGGGGTGGCATAACCAAATGGTTATCTCCCAGGCTGACACTGCCTAGCCTGTGCCCAGAGCCCCGCATCCTCTGCCGATGTCTGGGGTCCTAAATGGGCATTCTCGCCCTGCCTGAGTTCACCCCACTCGGATTGGCAGAGGCGGAGAAGGAGGCTGTCCCACCGAAGTCGGAGGAGTCCAATGAAGAGGAGTCCCAGCGGAAGCAGCAGGAGACCCCAGTCCAGCGGAGCCTGCTCCCAGGGGAACCCGAGCAGGGAACCCCACCTTCGATGGTGCAGCTGGGCCTCTTGCGAGCAGAGACCTATAGGTACAGCTTCTGGGACTCGCCCATAGCCTCTGCAGGAGCTTCACCCCTACCTACGCCCCCTCCATTCTATTGCCTTCTGCCTTCTAACAGGCTACGAGATGTCCTGGCTGAGAAGGAACGGGAGTGCCAGGCCCTGGTGCAGCTAACCCTACAGCGCGTCAGTGGGGAGGCCAGGACCTGGGCCCTGGCCTCAGAGCCCCCAGGTGAGTGGGAGCAGTCTGGGGAGCTCGAATGGTGGGTGTGAGGCAGCTTCTTGGCAGAGGCATCCTTGGGTTCACCAGCTTTCTTCCTGACAGCTGCTCTCACAGTGGACCATGGCCTGGTGCGGTGGCTACAGGAACTGAATGTGGATTCAGGCACCATCCAGACGGTGAGGGGGCGAGTATTGGCAGTCCCTGACCCTCACCAACCAAAGACTCCACCTATGCCCATCTTTCAGCTCTTCTCACTTTCTCCCTCTGATGCAAAGGATCTCAATACTGAATTAGCCCTTTGTATATGCCTCCCATTGGACAGATGAGAAAACTGAGGCCCAGAAAGGAGTGTGATCTGTCCTAGCATGTTGGTAGTAGAACAGAGCTAGTTCCTGGGTCTCTGGACCCATCTTTCTCTGATTTTACCTTTCCCTGTTTTTGTGTATGTGTCTTTCTTTGTCCACAACTAGCTACTGAACCACAGCTTCACCCTCCATGCCTTACTGACCTGTGCCACTAGAGATGACCTCATCTACACACGCATCAGGTATGTCCTGGGCCCTTGAGGGATAACCCACACATATGGCCTCATGCTGGCCAGATCCTGACACCACCCCGCTAGTTACAGGCCTGCCTGGGTTCCTCTCTGAAAACTATAGGGACCCTAGGGTCCCTTGGGGACAGAGGGGGCATCAGGCAGACAGTGGGTACCAGAGAGCCCAGGGCCTTCTTCTGCCTGAGCCTCACTGAGCCTGGTGCCCCCAGGGGAGGGATGATATGCCGCATCTGGAGAGCCATCTTGGCACGGCGAGCAAGGTCCACGCCAGTTACCCCTGGCCCGCAGGAGGCTGAATGAGGACATCAGAGATGGGAGGCCAGACCCAAGGATGGATGAATGCAGGAAACACAAGAGGCTTCTGACACACCTGCCCCAGGACCCAGGGGCACCTGGAGGAGGCCAGGTGGGTGGGGGGCAGGGTAGGGCCCAAGCCTAGCCCCAGTGGGGGGAACCAACGAGAGAGGTGCCTCAAGCTCACGGAGTGCCGGCGGGCAAAGACTATTAAACAATACTTTTGTACCCTTGGGCCTTGGTGATGTCAGAAGTATGGGGAGGAGTCCTAGGACCAGCTCCCTAAGGTCTTCATGTCTGAGTCTAAAGTCCCTTCATCTGGCGCTCTTCACTTCCCTGCTGTCACTGCCCTCCCCACACTCCCACCCCCAAGCCGACATCAGCCCGTTGTTGCCCTCAGAATAGACTTTATTGACTTTAGCCAAGGGCAGGCCCTGAGATGGGGGTCCAGAAAGAGGGGTTTTGTAGGGCTTGTAGGGCAGCTATGTCCTGGGGGCCAGGTTCGTTCTGAGGGGCAGAAGGCCATGCACCCACTCACATGGCCGCTCCAGGAGGGTCTGCCACATCTGCCTCTCCTCAGGTGTGGAGTCCATCCAGGGCACCTGGAGCCCATAGCTGCTGCCTAGATGTGGGCGGGCAGGGGTGGAAGACACGGTCACACTGGACACCCCAGGTCCCAAGGAACACCTGCCTGGTCCCAGATCATGCGCTATCACCCTCACATTCTCTGTGGACACCAAAGCTCAGGAAAGGACAGAGAAGGGCCCAGGGCCACGTATCAAGCCCCTGCCTCCTAGCATTGGGTCCCCTCAGGGCTCTGCCCCACTCACCGGTGCCCAGACTGAGGCGTGTGCCCCCCAGCTGGCGACTGGCCAGGGGCCCATGGTCCCAGAGAGAGAGCTCAGCACAGGCCTGGTGCAGGTCAGCAGGACCGAAGCCATCATAAACCATGGTGTGATTGAACGTGGGGCTGAGGCTGCGTCGCACCACCCTTGTCCGTTGGCGGCTGGCCTGGCTGTCATCAGGCAGCACCAAACTGTGGGGAGGTGGGCTGGTGTCAAGTGGCCACGCCCTCACACTCCCCAGAACCAACCAGTCACCGAGTCCTACCCATACTTCCTCACAATGTCCATGTCCTCTGGCTCTTGCCTGAGAACCGGCCTCCTACCCTCAGTATCCTGGGACCTTTGCGCCAACCTCCTCTCAGATCTCCTGCCTTTAAAAGTTACAACACCTATTCACAGGACCCCAGAGTAATGTCTCTGAAATGCAGTTCTGCTACTCCTCAGCTCAGGCACCTTCACAGCCCCCCAGGAGTAGTTTCCAAACTTTTTAAAGCCTTGGAGCCCTTCCTGCAAGACAAAAATATTACTCAGAAGTACAAAACCTAAAAGAAAAACAATGTCTTTTGTTGAATCAAGGCTGGGAACTCAGAACCTCATTGGCCTACATCTGTTTTACTCTCTGAGGGTGGGAAAGCACCTGGAGGCACCCCTAGAATTCCTCCAGTGCTTACTTTCAAAACCACTGAACTGCAAGTTCAGGACCAAACCCCACAGCCTGGCTTTCCAGGTCCTCCATGGACAGACCCCTGAGACCTCCCAGGTCTCAGCCTCAGCTCTCCAACAAGTCCTATGCTCCAGTCACTGAAATGCAGCTGCTCAGAGGAGTCCTCAACTCTCCTGACTCCAGGCCTTTGCTCAAGCTGTCCCCTCCACCTCTGCTCAGCGGTCAAAGCCCAGAGTGGGGAATCAAGGGTGGGTGATCAGAAGGGGTTTGTTGAAGGTGGGGAGCTCCACTGCATGAGAAGGGAAGGGAGGCGGGGAAGTACCGATGCCCCTCACCATTGTATGTAGGTATCCAGGGATCTTGGGCGCAGAGGCACGAGGTCCTGAGCTTCCTTCACCCAGAAGTGCAGCTCCCCACTTGGGGGCAGTCCTGCACCTGCGAAGAGGCTCGGCTCAGGCCCTGCCCCAAGAACAGACACTTGCCCCTCACCCTTGCGGGACAGAGATTCCCCGCCTCTTAAGGCCTGTCCAGCTTGGCCTCTCGCTGGCGCTCACTCACCCTCAGAGCCAGCGGGCACGTACTTGAGGGACAGAGAGAGCAGTCCGCGGCTGGGAAGGTCTTCGGGAGAGGGCGGGACCTGCGAGAGGCGGGCTCGTCAGCGGGTGGGGACAAAGTCCTAGGGAAAAGGGGCCGGAAGGGAGCGGAGTCTCCAGACACCGACGGGGCGGGGTCTTGGAGGGGGCTGGCGAGAGAACGGCCTGGGGAATCCGAGAGCCCCGCCACCGGCAGTCAGGGATAGACCCCTGCATGGGGCCGTAAGGTTTCGAGGCTGACGGGGACTGGGGGAAAGCCCAGTGCGGTAAAGGCGGGAGATCTGCGCCGCGGGTCTACCCGCGCGGGCCAGCTGCTCACCCGGGGCTGCAGGGGGAGCCAGGTGGGCTCGGAGTCCCAGTCCCACGTGTCCAGGGGCACTTCGACTTCGCCCAGAAAGATGTTGCGACCCAGGTTTTCGCGGTGCCACACGGACAGGCTCAGTACGCGGCCCCTGAGCTCGGCCTGCGGGACGGAGTACTGGGGACAGGAGGCGTACTTTAATGAAGCAGCGTCGATGGCCCCGGCCTCAGTGTTGCGGGAGTGTTGGCTAGGGCTTATCCTACCACGGTCCTTGCTGGAAGGAATCCTGGGGAACTCCGGACGGTATTAATGGGGGTCTGGACTAGCGCCGCACCCACCTCTAGACTGACATGTTGGAGAGCCCGTTAATGCGAGGGCCTCCCTGCCGTTCCTCCCCCAGAATGGAGGACTGGAACGATCGGCAATGACGACACCATGGCTGCCCCCACCACCCGGTCCCTGCAGGAAGGGGCGTTCGGTTCCTTAATGGGGGGCCGCCCTGGCGTCGCAGCCTCACCCAGAGAGTCTCATTGAAGACCGGGTTCAGATTCCGTTTCTTCACTGAGGTCTTGCGCTTGCTTTGCTTATCTGGGAGGAGTTTGCTTTTGACGTAGCTGGAGCGGGGCAGGTGAGGACCGGAGGTGAAGGGGGACCCCTTTACCCCTCCAGCCCCTTCCAGCGCCTACTCCCCAGCCACAGCCGGGAACGCAGCTTCGCGTGCCAGGCCTCGTGCAGCGCTTTACAGGAGTTATCTCACCCAGCTCCCGCGTCTACCAAGAACGTTATTCCCATTTTGAAGATGAGGAAACTGAGGCCAAGAAAAGCGGTGGGGTTGGGCAGTGAGAGCGGCTCCCTAGCGCCCCCCCTCGCGGGGTCAGACACTCACGGGTCGGAGCGGCGGCGCCGGGCGGCGGCCAGGCCCTGGCACTGGATCACGTGCACGCGCAGCTGGGCGGCACCAGGCTCGTAGCGCAGCGCGAAGTACAGGGAGCCGCGCACCTGCACCGCGCCCGCCTCCGCCTCCCCGGACAGGCTCATTTGGCTGCTGCTCAGCTGCGGGCGGAGGGTGGGGAGGTCATGGCGGGCTGCGGGGCTCACGTCGGGGCCGGGGAAGGGGAGCGCGGAAGGTTCAGATGGGAGGGGAGGGGGGTAAAGTGAGGTAGCTTGCCTGGAGGCTGGAGTGTCAGGTCCGGGGGTCAAGGGAGGGGTCATGCAGGGGCAACGCCTCGGGATACGGGGAGGGGAGGCGCACCCCACCCCCACCGCAGGCCTTCTCCCTCACCCCCTCACCGTGGAGGAGCTGCTGCTGAGCACGCGGTCGAGTGACAGGTCGGGCCCCGGGGCCTCCTCCCCATTCTCCAGGATCTCGGACACCTCCTGGGTCTGAAGAGGCGGTAAGTGACGGGGGCGCCACCTAACCCCCCGCCCCTACCCGCGACCGCTCGCAGACTCGCGCAGCTGCACTCCCCGCCTGGAATCCGCTCCGGGTCTTGAGAGCAGCCGCGGGCCGCTCCCGCCTACCTGGGCAGGCGGGGGCTGCGGCTCCTCCTCTCCCCTCGACGGAGGCTCCAGCTCAGGGTCAGCCTCCTCGGCGGCGAAGGCCTGAACGCCCCCGGGGCCAGGGGCTGGGAGGGGCACAAACAGCTCAGCGAGCCCCTCCCCTGCCCGCCCTGCCCCTGAGCAAATTTGGAGGGACTGGTTTCCAACCCCCATTCAGACCCCAGCGCTGCCTTGCGGTCGCCGGTGGAGACCACACCTACCTGCTCCCTGAGCGGGACGAGGAAGGTGAACACAGGTGGCTGGGGTCACTCAGAGCTGCCTCTGATCCCCGCAACCTCTCTGTGCTCCCAACACACACCTTCCCACTCACCTTCTTGGGCCTGGGGCTCCTCCTCATGATCTGAAGCCTTTGGGGGGACATATGGTGAGGGGAAATCAGGTCCCTGAAAGAAGCAAGGGGTAGAAGTCACAGAGGGGGCCAGTGGTGAAGGGGTCAGAGGTTGCAGCTTCAGATTTTGCTGTGCCCTCAGGGCAGAGCTGGCAACCAGCTGCAGGACCAGTCTGGCCTGCACTTCACACCCCTTCACACCTCAGGGCCTGCCCTACCTAACTCCCAGGGTCCCCTTGGTGGCATCTGAGTCCTGGACCTCACCCAGCTCAGTCCACACTCCACCCCTAGTAACCAATTCAGAGTTTCCCTTAGAGGATGGGCCCACACCTCCATTTGACAGAGGAGGGTGACAGAGGCCCAGGCCAGGGTCTCCTGATTCTCAGGCTGGGCTCTTTCCCCAGCACATCCCACCTCCATGCCAGGGACACTGTACATTCATTCATTAGCCCATTCAGTCATTCATTACTCACCTCAGCCTCGCTGAACCTCTCTTGGGGGGCCTCGTCCATGGGGAGCCTGCGAGGAGGGAGAGGTATAGTCAGAGATGGGCCCCAGGTGACTGGGAGGCACCCTCCACTCCCTGCCCTGCCTCCTCACCTGAGCTCCAGCGCCTCTTCGGTCTCTTTCCCAGCAGCTTCAGCCTCCCCATCGCTGCCCTGAGCCTGGTCCCCTGCACCCAGGTGAGAAGTTCTGTGAAACTCTCTTCTCAGGATGTCTGGCCCTTGGAGATGCCCACCCACCTCCTGTAGCCCATGGAGGGGTGGTGCCCACCCAAAGTCACACAGTGCCAGGGGCAGCTGGAACTGAAACCAGGGGCCCTCTGTCCTCGTCCACATACACCCGGTGACCTGGGCTGCCCAAGGCGTGCCCCACTCTGGGGAGCTCCTCTCACCCCTGGAGCCCTTCTTCCTGCGGATGGAGGCACGAACAAGGTCAGAGCCAAGGTGGGTGTGGTGGTGCCGCTGGAAGCGTGCTTCCTGGAACCAGTCCCCTGTAAGGATCTTCAGCTGCCCAGGGTCTGCCAGCGATGTCCGGAGCTTGCTGGAGGATGGGGGAGGGTGTGGCTGTCACCACTCATGCAATCAACATTATTGCCACCCACTCTGTGCCAGGCCCTGTACCTGGGGCCAGGGATACAACAGCAAATCAGACTTGATCCCTGCTTTGGAGAAGCTCAGGTTGGTGGGGAGACTGAGTCCAGAATAGACAAGTACACTATAGTGAGGTAGAGCCATGATGTATGTAAGAGGGCCAGCTTTGCCTGTGAGAATACTGGAGGGCTTCCCAGAGGAGGTGACATGTGAATTGCTCTTAAATGACAAATTGGAGTTCTCCAGGTAGAGAAGAAAAATAATTATTATTCATTAAATGACTGTGTATAATCCTTCCTAATTCTGTGAGGTAGGGCTCGTTAGCTCCATTTTACAGATGAGGAGAGTGGTACTGGGGAGGTCCAAGGTTACAAGCTAGGAGGTGTCTGTCTGTCCCCAAACACTACTTGTAAGTCCCATGCTGCTCTGCCATTGTGCTCTTCCAGGCAGAAGAAACATCATAAAAGCGAAGGGTGTGTTCGGGGACTGTGGAGCACCCGAGTGGCTGTAGTGGACATTTTGTATGTGTGTGTCAGGGGATGAGGCTTACTGATGGAAGAGGCTGGCAGGGTCCAACCAGGGAGGCCTGTGGACCACGCTTCGGAGCTTGCCTCTGACAGGAGATGCTGAGGAACCATGTGAGGTTTCAGGAGAGGATATTAAAGACAGATCTGGAGAGTCCCAGCTGCAGCATGGAGGGTGGGCCAGAAAGGTTGAGCCCGGAGGCAGGGAGGCTGGCAAGGGAGCTGGTGCAGCCCCCCTGGGAGAGGTGATGAACTGAGCTGGCCAAGCGTGGAGTGGACCAGTGGGCAAAAACAAGACCTGCCCAGATATCTGACAGGCTGCACATTGGTAGGGGAGAGGGTGGGAGTCACCCAAGCCCCCCAGTGCCTGAGGCCCCTTCCTCTGGGGCTCCCTTACTCTGCCTTACCTGACCCGTCCCTCCTCCAGCTGGCGCAGGTGGGCATCTCGCTTCAGGACCTTGGCAATAGTCTCTTGCTCCTCCTCTGTCAGGAAGCTGAGATCCAATAGCCCATCAGCCTCAGGCTGTGGCTCATGTGCCATGAGGAGGCCAGGCAGGGACCAGAGCCCCTTTTGAGATGGGTGGCCCCTCTGGGGCATCAGCTGGGGCAGCGCCCAGGCTGGGCACACATGGCTCCCTGGGGGCAGAGCAAGGGTCAGGTAAAGGCCTGCCCATATACAGGGCACATTCTGGAGCCAATTGCCTTTTCTGCCCAAATATACACCCCCCCCCCATGGTGAGCGGGGTACAAGCCCAGGGAGGCTGAGATCAAGGTGGCATGAGATGCACTCGTCGACACATGCACACCGACACCCATGAACATACTCAGGGACACACTCAAAGACATGTAGAGACGCACATGCGCACACTGATACATGTAGATATAGTTCCCCACAGTGAGATGCACACCGGGTCACACGTGCACACTGACACCTATATAAAGACAGGCTCATGCATACCCGGTCCCCCAGAAAGGGCCCTACGCAGTCATAGGCCCAGATCCATGTCCAGACCAAGAGATGTATGTAACATATCCTTAAACCTGCACACAGGCGCATGCACACAGGGGAGACAAGGACCCACAGATGGGTTCACCTATACAAGAATAAGTCCAGGGACAAAGACCTGTCCTTAGATATATACAAATCACACACACTTTTGCACACACATACTGCATCCCCCAAACTAGATTGTGAGCTCCTTGAAGTCAGGGACAGGGCCTCATCCTTAAAGCCAGAACTGTGCACACGGCAGATGGTTAGTAAAAGTTTGACTAGTTAAATGCAGAAATACGTGCACCTGCACACACATGGGAAATGCACACACACGAACACGCAGCCAGACGCACAAGTGCACACACATATCTGCTCACCACCCTGCCCCGGGAATCTCCCAACTTGGGTCCTTTCCCTCCACCCTGCTGTGGCCTATTGGGCCTTCCTGTCTGGGGCAGCCTCCTCCCCAGCTCACAGCCTAACTTCCTCCCCTGGAGGTAACTGCTGCACCCACTCCCACGGAGGCCTCCAGCCCAAGGTTGCCCCTGATGCCAGCCCTGCCCCCTGGCCTGGAGCCCCTCCCTGGACCCCTTTACTCTGGCCACATGGGTTCCCCACGCCCTGACCCAGGACCTGGCTGGGGTGGGACCTGGTGGTGGAGGCCGAGTGCTGCAAAGCAGCTAAGGTACCATGGTGACTCAGGAAGGAAAATATTTGCCCAGCCCTGAGGGGCGTGTGGACGTGGCAGGGAGCCTGTGACTGGCCGTGGGCAAAGCCGTGGCCTGAGCCCGCTGGGCGGTCTCTCCTCTCCTCCCACCCCTTTGGTCCCCTCCCTCCCAGGGCACCAGGCAGGGCTGAGATGGGAAGAGGACACACAGCGGGCAGGTCCTGGCTTGTGCCTGCCGCCAGCCTGCGCTCTGTGCCCTCCCAGCTGAGTCAGCGAACCCCTCCCTCGAGCGAGCCCTCTCCCCCTGCTGCCCCACCCTCACGGCGGCGGG
>NW_006786690.1:687917-709881 GCF_000442215.2 Lipotes vexillifer
GTCTCTATCGGGTGTCGTGTAGTGTATGACACTGTGGAAATGCCTGTGTGACCGATGTTAACAGCATTTCCTGAACATCTACTGTGTGCAGGTCCTGGGTGTTGCAGACGCACTGTTTAGGGCTCTTCTGGGGCCTGGTGTGTGTGCCTGTGTGGCTGCCCCTGTGTTACCCGGTGCCACTGTGAGTCTCTGTTGTGAATGTTGTATCACTGCATGTGTGTCTGGGCGTCATGTCACAGCGTGGTGCTGCATGGGGGACTCTCGTCTGTGTGATATGCTCTGTGACTTTCTGGGCGAGAGTGCGGTGGGGTGTGTGTGCATGTGTGTATGCGTGACTGGGCTGTGTGTTGTGGTGTGTACTCTGGTGCCCTGGGGGCCACCAGGTGTGTGTGTATGAGTATGGAGGTGGAGGGACGTTCCACAGAACTGACCCTGCCCGCCCTTGTCCTGAGGTCTGCTTGGGCTGGGCTGTGGGCATCTGAGCCCAGGGTCCCCAGCAGCACACCCCTCCCTGCAGTTCCCTCTGGTTCCAGAGGCAGAATCCAGTGTCTGGTCTTCCCCACTCTGTTTCAACACTTATGGGACAGACCCATTGGTCAGTTTAAGGGTCTGTCCGTCTGTCTGTCTGTTCCAGCCCCAGACACGTTCCACCTCCCTGACCCCTGGGTCCTACAGGTTGCTCAGGACACCAGGTGGCAGTGCCCACCCCTCAGGACACTGGCAGGGGCCCTCTGGCCCCAAAGTGTATTACCTGTAGGGGTCCAGTATGGAGGGGACACCTTCGTCGGATAACCCCGGGTCCTCTGGCAGCTGAGTTTCAGGGACCAGAAGAGCAGTGAGGGCCTAAGGCTGACTCAACCGGCAGCCCAGCGGAGTGGCTGCCCCACTGAGGAGGAGGAAACACCTTCTCACAGGGCCTGATGCAAAACCGGGCCTGGACTCCCGGCTCCCCAGTGGCGCGGCCTGGGCTTTCAGCAACCCCAGAGCAGGTTTGGTGGGTAGGAGATGCCTGGGGCTTGGCCCCAGCTCCTCTGCAGACTTATTCTGTAACTCCTGTAACCCGAGCTGGCCCCAACCCCTCAGAGCCTTGGTTGCCCCATCTGTAGAATGAGCAGCAGCCCCACCCTGCCCACTAAGGAGCTGATAGGAACTTGCTTTGAAAGCAAAGTTAGAAACGTTTCTGAGAACCAGGGTGGTGGAAGGATTGCAGACTGCAGCCAGACAACCCTGAATAGTTCCAGCTGTGGCACTGTGTGACCTTAAGCAGGTCTCTCAGCCATTCTGAGCTGCAGTTTCCTCCCGTGCAAACTGCAGGCAGCAGAGTGTGAAGAGCCTCTGAGGGAAATGAAAGTGCTTGGCACAAGCTGGCATATAGGAGGTACCAGGTGTTCCCGGGCCAACAGAGTCCCCTCCATGTCCACATATGCCTCCCAGGAAGTGCTGGCCTCAGCAGAGCTGCCCTCTGTCCCCTCTGCCACCCTGGGCCCCATCTGTCTGAGGAGACCTGGACTCTTCCAGGGCCAAAGTGAGGCTCCCATACCCTCCCTCTGTCCGTGGGGAGCCCCTCTGAGCACCCCCCATTCTGCTCCCAGGTTCTTCCCCACCCTGAGAATAGGTTGGGCCCTGGATTACATTTGCTTTGGGACCATGAACCGAGGCCACAGCAAAGCTTCCGGACGCCCCCAAGTCTGCATTTCAATCTGCCTGTCTTGCCCCACCTGCACCATGGCTTAAAGATCAGAGGGCACCTCACAGACCCCCAAGAGGGGAGGTGGGTAAGGAGTGGACTTACCCCACTCCTCCTCCCCAGCATCGGAAGCGGCTTCGGAACGTTACCACCACTCGGAGCCCCGGAGGGTCCCTCCTCCACCCCCAGCCCAAGGTCCAGCCTTCCCCGTTTATTTTTGCACGTCAGTCTTATTTTCTGAGCCTCTTTCCCCTCATCTATTAAATAGGGGTAATAATCCCTCCTCTGATGGCTCTCACTACAGTTCAGTTAGACCCCTACCAGCCCTTAATAAATAGGTATATGCATTCGTAGATGCAATAGCCATTGAATATCCACTGTGGGAACGGCTACTGTGATGTCCGCCTCCCCTGTCAAGTCTCCCGGACTGGGAGAGGAGTGGCCTACAGTACCCTCACCCCTTCCCATCATTCTATCCTGGCTCCTCCCAAGGATGCTTCTCTAACCCTCCCACCTCTCGGCTCTCACCATGGAAGGCGTCAAAGTTCACTGTCTATTCTTCTGGCTTCTAAACTCCCTTCCTCTTTCTGATCTCCTGTCCTTGCCTCTGTGACTCTCCTGGACCCCTCTCCTGCTGTCTTCTCAACCCCAACTCCTCTGTATCCTCCCCACCTGAAAACTTCTCCTATTTCCAAGTTTCCACTTTTGTGAACAGCCCTCATGACCTGGCCCCCAGGCCTCCTAATGCTTGCTGCCACTCACTGGACTCTCTCCCATCTGTCCCCCACCTCCGCCACCCTCCCACTGCCCAGGTTTCAGTCCCTGCCCAGCCTCTCCTGGAAGCCTCCTCCTCCCTGTCTCCTGGCCTCCACACTCAGCACCCCACCCCGCCCCAGCCCTTTATTGCACAGCTGTCAGAGAGCCCTTTCAGCATCCCACTTTTAGCTGTCATTCCTCAGCTTTGGAAGGTGCCAGCAGACAACCAGGGGAACCCCCTGATCCTTTAACAAGTCTACTCCAAACCAGCAGGAGTCTCATCACCTCCCAAGACAGTCCATCATCCTTTGGGCTGCCTGGCCTCTCAACCCAACCCTCAGGACCCTGCCTAGCTCTGACTGGTCCTCATTTCCTGTCTCTTACGTCCTTAGAGCCCTACCTACGGGCTCTGCTTCCTGTCCCTTCAACACCCAGACCCATTTGTGCTCCTAGCTCCTCAGCTGCAGAATGCCTTCCCCACCCGTCGCAACCCCTGCAGAGCCTTGATGCTCTGCACCGTGGCTGGTCTCCAGGCAACACCCCCTGGCTAAGAGTTCCCAGGCCTGGGTTAAAATTCTGACTCTGCCACATGGCCTGTGGCCTTGGATCAGTGACAATCTCTGTAAGCCTTACTCTCTCCATTTATGAAGCAGGGGACAATGGCAGCCATCTCCTGGGACTGTCGTAAGGAGATTCCTTTCTCTTGCCTCCAGCGCCCACTCTCCCTTCTTGTCGGTCACAGACCCACCCCACTTTCCCTCGTGTGCTCCAGTGGGGCCACCTTGCAGGGTGGTTCCGAATGGCGGCTCTGGAGCCTGGCTGCTGGGTTTCAACATGGCTCCACTCGTCCTACCTCTGTGACCTCGAGTAGGTCACGTCACCTCTCAGTGCTTTTTTTCATCTTAAAATGGGGATGAGAGCACCTACCTCATGGGACTGTGGTGAGGATAAATGTACTTTATTAGCACATGGTGAGCACTCAGTAACTGTTGGTGATTTTTATGGCACCTGTTTATGTCCCATCACCACACGGCTGCTTTAAAGTTCTGCTGGGTGAAAACAGGCCTTAAAGTTTTTCTGTCCATTTTGCTGTGGTGTCCTCCATACCAGAATTTAACCCCAACCCTTAGGTGGACTCATAGGCAGATTTTTGAAAATGGAATTGCTCTGAAGAGAGGAGGGGCCACCTCTGTCATGCCCTGGAGAAGCCCCAGGCTTGGAAACCACAGCACCGCAGGGTCTGGGATGAGCGGACGGACACTTGATCCAGGGCCCTGAGGGCCGCAGCTAGAGCTGTCCCCAAGGCCATCCTCAGGGTGAACACAAAGGGCTCTCAGGCTTCAGAGACCAAATCCTTTGCTAGTTCAACTAAAGTGCCCTATACCTGGCATAGGGCAAGGTTAGGAAAGACTTCACCAAGGAAGTGGCTTTTAAGCTGGGCCTTCAGAAGGAAGGGCATGACTTCAACAGGTGGAAAGCAAAGGACCAGAAGTGGGTGGGTGTTGGAGAGCAGGTGCTGCCCTACCTCGGTAGAGAGTGGGAGGCATGGAGAGTGAGAGTGCAGGGTCCCGAGGGCCATGGAGTAGAGGCACCACGGAGCAGGGCAGCGACCGGATCACTGGGGGTGAGCACGGGGAGCTTGGCAACGTGATCAGTGGATATGGTGGGGGCCGGGTCCAGGGCCCTGGTCTGTCAGCACTGACTCCCAAACCTACTGCCAAGTTCTTCCCAACAGGGAATATGGGAGGGGTTTCAATATTCGCCTGCCTCAAGGAGAAAGCTTTGGGATGGTGGACGAGGCGTGGGGAACTCGCAGCGCTCTGGCTCAGGCCAGGATACACCCGAGGGATGCTGGCTCCTGCAAGCTCCAGGCACTGGACGAGGACCCAACCATGTCCCTGGCAACCAGACCCCTTGCCGGGGGCAGAGGAACCCAAGTTCACTACGAAGATAGGAGCTGAAGGGAGCGCATGTCTTCAGTGAAACCAGGGGCTACCGAAGGGAGAAATCAAGGACAAGCACTGTCTGGAGTTAAAACTCTTTATTGTCCTGCCCAGGGAGCCCCGCACAAAGGAATCCGTGGAGCAGGGGTGAGGGGGGCAGCACAGACCTGTCCCACAACTTGAAGAGAAGGGGGAGCCGTGGGAGGTGGGAGGAGACAGCTCCCATTCAGCTACCTGATGGCGCTGGATGCTCCGACGGCCCCCCGACATCTCAGACCCAAGGGGTGCCGTCACCAGTGCGAGGCCCGTACCTGGGGCCAAGGACAAGCTTTGTTACATCACTTTGATCTGCAGGGGTCACTCTGGATACATGAGTGTCACTCATCTCTCCAGCCTGGTTGGGGGAGCCCAGGCCCCAGACTGCAGGGGGGAGATGGGCCCAAGTACTTGGAGGCCCTGGGAGAGTGGGAAGAGGGGGCTGCATGGGCTGGCGGCCGCCAGGAGTGGGGCACAAACTACCCCTAGTGCAGCTTTTGGCAGACATCTGAAGGGGGCCCGTCAGCCCTTCTGGACCATTCTAGAGGCCAGTGGAGAAGGCCCCAGGGTGGCTGAGTTTATGCAGACTTCTCAGTGTACCTCCACCCTGGGACCAGAGTCCTGGCAGGAGAATGGGCTTCAAATCCAGCTCTGGTCCCTGTGCTGCCTTGTCTGGTGGGTCCAAATATCCTTCTCTCCCCGACCAGGCACTGGGCTGAGGCAGAGGGAGCCCAGCAGGCAGTGGCAGACACAGCTCTAGAGGGAAGCTAAGGCTTTTCCAACAGATGAACAAAGGGTGCCTCAAGGGTGGGAGTCACAAGCCTGGGAAGGAGGGGGCAGGGAGCTTCTGAGCGACCAGTGAGACACAAAATGCAAACACCTCCACCCCATGCTCATCCTCAGCCCTTATTCTACCCCACTTAGCCCAGACCCCTGGGCCAAAACCAGCGGGCCCATCCCTGCCTTCCGGGGCGAGGAGAAAGAATCTGGAACGAAAGGTGATGGCGGCTGCCTCCTCAGGAGCCTGGTGGGCCCAGGGCCATGGGGCAGCCATCACCGCAGGTTAAAGACCAGGCTGACGCTTAGGATGACGCCCAGGAGGAGGACAAAGGGCAGCCAGGTCTTCACGAAGGCGCCGATGCTGATGGAGAGAGAGGGGAGCATGGGAGGGAAGGGGCCAGTGAGTTGGCATGTGGTCTGGCACACTGTCCTCCCACAAACCCAGACGGGGCCGCTCCCACCAAGGAAGCTCCTGAAACTACCCCCCTCACCCCCAAACTCAGTCAACTAAGGGACTGGGCCAGGCCTGGTGCCCGCTGTGGAGGAGCACCAGCTATGGTCCTGGGCAGGGGCTGTTCCAGGCTCCTGGTGGAGATGTGACACCTCGCTGGGTGGGTACAGGAGACACGTCCACCCTCTGGGCCTTCCTGACTCCATCCACGATCACCCCTGTGTCTGGGGAGAGGTTGCCAGCGAGAGGACCCAGAAGTCTTCAGTCTGGGTGGGGAAGCCAGGAGTGCCCTCTGCTCACAGCGCAATGGGCGGGGAGGGGTCGGTGAGAGTTAGCATGGGGCTATGGCTCAGCCCGCTTCAACCCCGCCTCTGCCTCAGTCTCTGTGTGACCACAGATAAGGTCTTCCCAGGAGACCTCTAAAAGCCTTTGGACCAAAAAAGACCCTGAAAATCTCCTTTTCAGAAGCTCTTGATGATGAGCACAGCTGGAAGAAAGCCTGGAGAAGCAGCTGGGTTAGCCCAGGTGTGTGCTGGCTCCCCGGTGGGAGGGTCACTCCACCTCTCTGAACTCCCTTTACCTGTGAATTGGGACCAAGGCCTCTGACCTCGTAAGTCATGAGGCGGGGACTTCAAAGGTCCTCCCAGGCCACCACTGGGGCCCACCCGCCCAGAACCCTGCCTCTGATGAGGGATGCTGGGAGGGGACCCTATGGGGTCACCCAACCTCTTCTCAGGGTCCACCTGTTCACTGGACCTGAGCACAGGGCTCTGTACACACGCAGCATCCCTGAGGAGCCAGAATCATTATCTCCATTTTACCAAGGACAGTTCCAGCTCAGAGAGGCCAAGGCAGCTACCCAAGATCTCACAGTGAGCAAGGGACAGAGCTGGGCTTCAGACAGCACCGCCCTCTTCACCAGGAGCTCAGCTAGTTGTTTTCCTGCTTTGTCCCTGCTGGCTGAAAGACCCCAGAAATGGCCCCGCTGGGATCCGTGGGAGAGCGGCCCCGGGGAGGGTGGCGGCGGCCAGGGGGACAGGCAGCGCACCTGACGTACTTCCCATACAGCAGGCAGAAAAAGCAGAGAGTCACCATGTTCCAGTTGGTGCTGTTGTTGTAGCGCATCAGGTTCAGGGCCAAGGCCACATGTGAGTGGCAGTTGTCACAGCAGAGACTGTGCTGGAGATGCAGGATGGCCTGGGTCAGGATGGGCTGCGGGGAAACCTCCCACCCTCGTTCCCGCCCTCAGAAGCAGCCCACCTACCATGCGGTGCTTGTACTCCTCAGAAGCGTCGTGCACAGCCGTGTCCCACGCATTGGGCCCACTAGCATATACCTGAGCAGGGTCCAGCTTCCAGTACCTGAGGGGGGAAAAGGGGTTCTGGGCACTGGCTCAGCTCCACGAATGTCACCTGACGCCTGCTCTGTGCAGGGCCTTGAGCTGGGTGCTGAGGCTACAGGGGTGAGCCAGCTCCAGGGAAAGGGCCACACAGCAGACAACTGGAACAGTGTGACATGCCCACCGCCATGTGGATCCTGGGGAGGATATGAACTCACTCAGTAGGGACGTGAGGGGCTTCCTGGGCGTGACACCTGAGTCCGGTGCGAAGGAGGAAGGATTAGCCCAGCGCAGAATGGGGAGTGAATATTCTAGGGAGAGGGAACAGTTTGAACAGAGGAAGAGGCACAGAACTGTGCAGTGTGTACCAGAAATTAAGAAACTGGGCACTGCTGGGGGATTCAGAGGGAAGAACGGGGTGAGGGATGTTGGAAAGTGAGGCTAGAGATACAGGGGGGCCACATTCTGGGGGACTTGAAGGTCATCCTGAGGAGTTCATCCGTCAGAAAGCATTCTCCCCATCTCCCCACATGGGAGACTAGGGTGAATGGGAGAATAGCTGGTGGAGCTAAAGTCTGTGAACCTCAAGCCGGGTGACACCCCAAAGGGTCTGGGCCAGGGGGCACTGGGAGGTCAGAGCGCCCTCTGGCTGCTATGTGGGGAATGGCTTGACAGAGGAGCCTACAGACTGGACCAGTGAGAAACCACCGTGGCCGGGACTTCAGCTGCTCAGGGGTTCCTGCCTGGAAACGGGTGTCCTCACAACTCTCGCTGAGGAGCAGTCTGGCAGCAGACACCCAGACCAGAGGCCCCCGGCTCACATCTCCACCTGCCTGAGGGAGTCAGCAGGGTTTGGAGAGCCCAGCTCCAGGCCGCCTATGCTGTGTGGGACACCAGCTCCTCCTTGGGCTCCACCCTCCTGGATGCTGCCTTGGGCAACAGAGCATCTGATGCTGTTCTGAGCAGACTGAGGACTGAGGCACTGTCACCACAACTGAGGTGGGCCCCCAAGACAGAAAAAATGAAGTTCCCAAATCCCATGCAAACCAGCAATAGCTCCAGGAGAGACTAAACTGCCTTTATTCTCTCCAAACAGAACTTTCCAGCAGAGCTCCAAACCATGCCTCCCTTACACCTTAAATGGTGTGTTTGTTCCTTGAGGGGCAGGAGAAAGAGTCCAGGTTTTGCAGTGAGACAGACCTGCATGTGAGTCCCAGCTCTGCCACTTCCTGTGTGATCTTGACCAAGTCCCTTCCTTATCTTCACCTTTCCGATGGAGCTGAAAACACGACCTTGCAGGGCTGAGGCAAGGCCTAGATGGCCTGTGGATAAAGGACCCAGCCAGGGACTGGAGCAGGAGATGTGTGGTACAAGGTCAGATGCTCTGGTAGACCCTGGCTGCCCCCCTTCACCCCATCCTCAGGCTGCTGGCTCCTGCTGTGCCCCAGAAGGCCTGGCCTGCTGCTCCAGGTAGGAGGAACCTGGCTCTAGGGCCAATCACACGGATGTTCATCACTTACTTGGCAGGCTTCCCGAAGGCCATGTTGTCTTCCTGTTGAGGGACAAGAGCAGAGGTCAGTGGGGAACCCACATCCAGCCCAGCAGACAGACCTGGGTTGGTGGTGGAAGTGTTGTGACTTAGAAGGAGGTAAGGTGGGTGGGCAGAAGTGGAGCCCGGACCCTGCTCTGGGGTTGGCGGGATATCTGAAGGGCCAGCAGCAGCTATTCTGTGTGAAGAAGGCAGTGTGGCAGGAGTGCACAGAGCACTGCACCCGGAGACCAAAGACTTGGGGTACAGCCATGACTGCCTCTCTCTGTGGCTGCCAAGTAATTCCCTCACCCTCTCTGGGCCTTGTTTTCTCCAGGTTCTCTGATCAATCTCTGGTCTTTGTCCACAGGGGAGTGGTCTCCTTCGTGGTGTGAGTGAGGACACCCTCAGACCTCCTGACCCGACAGTGGTGGCCCACACAGAATCTGGCAGTGTGACTGCAGTCAAAGCAGGATGTGGGGTGGGTTGGGGTGAGTGGGGTAGACACAGCGGTTGGGCCTCAAGAGGCCTGCTACGAGGGGAATGTTTTAGCCAAGTCCTAGACCTGCCACACAAGATGTGGGGTACAGGAGTTACAAAGGGACAGATTCTGGGTTCAGAATCTGCTGACAGAGCTGGTCAAAGATGAATTATCATACACGTATATGACAGTGAAGTAATGGGTATGAAAGACCTTTATGGTGTTAAGATGATCATGACAAATATGAACATAAGCAGGTTGGTGCCGCCCATTCATCCCAGCCTCCGATGGAGAGGAAGCCTACTGCCCTATCTCGGGCACATCCCCAGGGAACAGACCTGAGAACATAGCTGGTTCATTCTAGAAGGTCCGCCCCCTCTTCTCCATGGCCACACCCAGGGAACCATGTCAGCCTCCCCTGTGCCCCCGCCTTGTGACTACCACCTTCTGAAGGTCCAGACACTTGGTTCCTGGACCAAGGAACCAGGATGGTCTGACTCTCCACTCTTGCCTCTAACCCTACCCATGTCTTGGTACCCCCGGGGTGGGCAAAGGGCTGGGTCAGTTACTTAAGAATCCTTCTGGCCACACTGCCCTCCTGGCCTGTCCTGGAGGCAAGAGAAAGGGGAAAGGGGTCAAACACTGGTGAGAAGCAGAGGGCCGGACCAGGACTGCATGGCGTCTGCATTCTCCTGCATATTGGGGAGACAGGAAGGCTGCCTGTGGGCAAGATAGGCTAGCTTTCCACTTGAGCCCTGGAACCCTACAGAGGGGGGCAGAATGGGGACTCACCGACACAAAGTAGGGGCCAGCAAAGTCCCGAATGACTCCTGTGGATGTGCAGATGCCCATGTGGCCAATGATGGGGAAAAACCACCTGTGAAAAAAAGGACAGGGAAAGGTGGTCAGACAGACGCTGGGAACACTCCATCCAGAGTGACAGCATATGAATATAACATTGTGTGGTAAGTGTCCATTAGGGTGGCGGCAGCGGGAGGGGAAGTACAGAAGCGAGGCAAGTGCAAGTGAGCAGCAGAGCCAGGAATCGGCGCAGCCCACAGAGCAGCTAAACTCAAAGGATGGCAACACTGAGTGTGGTGAGGAGGCGGAGCAACTGGAACTCTCTTCTCATTGCTGCTAGGAGAATTGTTTCCACAGCTTTCAAAAACTGGTACCACACCCTCTACCTCAGCAATTGCACTTCAGAGTATACACCCAACAGAAACAAATGCTTGTGTCCACCAAAGCCATGGACAAGAATGTCCACAGCACCTTTATTAAAAAATAGCTGGAAACAACAGTTGTCAAAATTCACTGAACCGCACACTTAAAATGTATGCACTTTATTGTATGTGAATTATATCCCAATAACGTTGATTAAAAAAACCTAGAAATAATCCAAATGTCCAACAATAGTAAAATGGGTAAGTAAATTGGGGTATAGTCATACAGTGAAATAGTAGGTAACAATGAAAAATAATAAACTGCTACGCACAACATGGATTCTCACATATACAAGGCAGAGTAAAAGAAAACTTACATAAAAGTGCATGCATATTATTCTGTTTAAGTTCAAGAAAAGGCAAAACTAATCTATTGTGCTGAAGGGCAGAAGAGAGGTTATTTCTGTGGCAGAACGGACTGGCACAAGGGAGCCCAAAGGATACTGGAAACATCCTCTCTCTTGACCTGGGTGACATGAGTGCACACACGTGCAAAATTCATTGAACCATATACTTAAGATTTTTACACTTTATGGTACACGTTATACCTCAATTAAAAAGTTTTTTAGGGCTTCCCTGGTGGCGCAGTGGTTGAGAGTCCGCCTGCCGATGCAGGGAACATGGGTTCGTGCCCCGGGCCGGGAGGATCCCACATGCTGTAGAGTGGCTGGGCCGGTGAGCCATGGCCGCTGAGCCTGCGCGTCCGGAGCCTGTGCTCCACAACGGGAGAGGCTGTGTTCAGTCGTTGTTGCTGCACACGGGCTTTCTCTAGCTGTGGCGAGCGGGGACTACCTTTTCGTTGTGGTGCGCGGGCTTCTCATCGTGGTGGCTTCTCTTGTTGAGGAGCATGGGCTCTAGGCGCACGGGCTTCAGTAGCTGCGGCACACAGACTCAGTAGTTGTGGCTCGCGGGCCTGGAGCGCAGGCTCAGTAGTTGTGGCGCACGGGCTTCAGTTGCTCCGCGGCATGTGGGATCTTCCTGGACCAGGGATAGAACCCGTGTCCCCTGCATTGGCAGGGGGGTTCTTAAGCACTGTGCCACCAGGGAAGTCGAAAGTTTGAATTTTTAAAAGCCATGGGCATTTAGAAAAATCCAAATCTCAGTTGGACCCCGATATGCAAAACGCATAGGAACTCCGGGTCTGTCTGTAGTCTGAGAACCATGGCTCTACAGGAACTAGGTGCTGGAGAGACTGATCCAGTTTAAGAAGGACTCACAGGGAAAAAAAAGAAAAAAGGACTCCCAGGGCCAGCAGCCACGTGCTGATTTGAAGGCTGCCTGCTGGGAGGTGGAGGCGAAAGCCACAGAGATATAGCCCAAGGAAACAATTACACGGGGCTGGGGCAGAGTCAGCAAAGACTTCACACAGGAGGTAACTTTTAACCTTCACCTGTGAAAGCACAGGATGTTGACAGGCAGAAAGCAAAACTCCAAGGCAGCAAAGTGCTGCATGTACCTGGAGAATGGGAGGGAGACAGGAGTTCAGAGACTGTTCTGGAATACTGGCATGAGAAGATGGTGATCCTGACCAGAGTACTGGTCAGGTGAGGAGCAGATGGCTTGAGAAGATCTTTAAAAGGAAGACTGGGCAGTTTTATGACGATAGGATAGAGGTCTTCCAGGTCTGCAGCTTGAGCACCTGGAAGGATGGTGGGGCCAGAGTGGTCTTTTTGTTTTTGGCTGTGCCGCATGGCTTGCGGGATCTGTTCCCGGACCAGGGATTGAAGCCGGGCGCCCGGCAGCGAAAGCGCCGAGTCCCAACCTTACTGGACGGCCAGGGAATTCCCCAGAGTGGTCTTTTAAGAACATGATCCAGATTCTGTCATTCCCTTGCTTTAACATCCATTACGGGCTTCCTATTACACTTATACTCCAAACTCCTTCCAACAGTCTGGCCCTGCTTATTCCTTGAAGTCACCTCACTCTTCTCTCTAGCTACACTGCCCACTTCTGGTTCGTCAGACACACCAAATCCTCCCACCTCAATGCTTTTTTTTTACATTTGCCTTCGTCCCAGACACTCTTCTAGAGCTTCTCATCATTTAGGCCTCAGCTCAACGGTCAACTTTGGAGGTTTCCCTTGACAGTGCCTTCTAGAGTAGCCACACACAACCCCAGGCACCCCAGATCCCATTACTCTGCTTTAATTTCGTCATAGTATCTACTGTTATCTGCAATCATCTTGTTTACTTACATGGTTACTGTCTTTCCCCTCTAGTATGTAAACTCTGAGAGAGCAGGGATTTTCTCTTATTGATTAGAGTAGCCCCCAGGGCAGTGCCTGGCACATAGCTGGAGCTAAGCAGTCACTGACTAAATGATGCATGAATGAATATCATGCATTTAAGAGTGGAGTCAGGCTCTGAGGTCAGACCTGGGTTGAGTCTTGACTGTTTTGGGCAGGCACTCACTCCCATCTGTCAGTGAGAGGTGAACAATGATGATGATGACCTCAATGGGGGGGCGATTGTGAGGATCAAACAGGATATGCCTGCAAAATGCTTATGACACTTCCCTGCACTTGGTAGTTGCCCAATGTTGTTATCATTTGGTTTACAATAAATACTTGCTATCTGACTGGCTGGACTGGCTGGCGTACAATAAGTTGCTTTAGACTCATTGTGGCCACAGGATGGACACTCAGAACTATGGGAAAGTAGCTCCTCTGGCTTCTCAGGCCCTAATCTCAAGACCCATCTCCCCCTCCCACCCTCAATTCCTTTCATCTGGTTGGGGAGAAGGTCTGGGTTTGACCAATACTCCACATACCACGGCTTCCCCGGAAGTAGAATAAAGGCTGGAGACAACAGAAGAGTCTGCGCCTGGGGAAGCCCCAGAGAAGAAACTCTCAAAGTATTTGTCAGTCTGGAAGCTCCATGAAGGCAAGCTCCAAAGCTGCTTTGTGGACTACTGTCTACTCAGACCTAGTACATAATAGGTCCTCAAGAACTATTTATTGAATGAATGAGTTATTGACTCTGGAGCTCCACCTGGTATAGGTAGACTATTTCAGTGGAAAAAGCCCTATGCTGGCTTCTAAGCCTTTATTTCCTCATCTATAAAATGAGGATGACAGTACCTATTTTCATTACATTGATAAAAGGACTGAATGAGACAGTGAATGTAAAATGTTTAGAACAGAGCCCAGAACAGAGTAAGTATCCAATCTTTGCTGTTTTTAGTAGTAGCAATAGCTGTTATCTGGCTTTTCATGCAGAATTATCAACACTTCTGAGGGGACAGACAGATCTCTGGATTCAGTTTCCTCCTCTCTGATCCACCCCCACCACCTCCAAAATCAATGACAGTTCCTTGTGCTACATCTATTCCTAGCTCTGCATTCTAGGTCAGCAATCACCACAATGTACTACAATGGTGAGTTCACCTGTCTCTCTCTCTCCTGCTGGAAGGCAAGTCCTTTGATGGGAACATGAGCCTTCTGATGGGGCAGTAGGCCTTATTCATCTTATGAACACCTGTAAATAGATCTGAATAGAAATGGGGTGTGTGCTGGTTCTGGCCCAGATGACTGGGGATCGTGGTGCCTCCACTCAATGTTGCTACCAGCTCTCCAAAGAGCAGAGGACTCCACAAACGTGTTTTTGAGAACAGGGAAAAACCAAAGAGATCTCGGGATAACAAGACAGGTTTTATCAAAACCAATACATTCCCTCCCAGTTATTCTCACATTAACATTTTACACTTTCTTCATAGCACGATTCACTATCAGTTCTTTTATTAGTTTACTCGTTTACTGTCTATCTCCTTCCACCATGATTTAAACTCTGTGAGAACAAGGATCATACCTGCTTTACTCACCACTGTATATTCTTATCACCTAGAACTACTCTAGGCACATAGGAGTCACTTAGCAGGTGTGTTAAAAAGAATACTGAGGGACTTCCCTTGTGGCGCAGTGGTTGAGAATCTGCCTGCCAATGCAGGGGACACGGGTTTGAGCCCTGGTCTGGGAAGATCCCACATGCTGTGGAGCAACTAAGCCCGTGTGCCACAACTACGGAGCCTGCGCTCTAGAGCCCGCGAGCCACAACTACTGAAGCCTGTGCACCTAGAGCCCGTGCTCCGCAACAAGAGAAGCCACTGCAGTGCGAAGCTCGTGCGCCACAACGAAGACCCAACACAGCTAAAAATAAATAAATAAATTTATTTAAAAAAAAAAAAAAAAAAAAGGAATACTGAATTAATCAATGAAAACACTTTCTTAAAATTTTTATTTTGAAAGGACTCAGACTTGGGTGTTCTTTTTTTAAATTATACATTTATTTACTTACTTATTTATTTGTTTATTTTTGGCCGCGTCGGGTCTTCGTTGCTGCGCACGGGCTTTCTCTAGTTGCGGTGAGTGGGGGCTACTCTTTGTTGCAGAGTCTGGGCTCAAGGCATGTGAGCTCGGTAGCTAGGTTCCCGGCTCTAGAGCACAGGCTCAGTAGTTGTGGCGCACGCCGCGGCATGTGGGATCTTCCCAGACCAGGGATCGAACCCGTGTCCCCTGCATTGGCAGGCAGATTCTTAACCACTGCACCACCACTGCGCCACCAGGGAAGTCCAAGACTTGGGTGTTCTTAAACAAATGCATAAGCATTTGAAAACAGAACTGAAGTATTTTAACATAATACAAGAATTAAGCTCATTTTAGGATCAGCAACATATAAGGACAAAAATGATCCCTTCTCCACACCACTTGGCTGTTTTTGATACAGGGAACAAATCTATTCGTCAGGTGAGAGGGGACAGGATGTAGTCGAACGAGAGCAAGTTATGGAGTCAGAAAACGGAGTTTGGGATGCTTTTGCTTACTGTCATGTGAACATGATCAAGACATTTAATGGTACAAATTCATCATCCGAGAATATAATTCCTGCCTTAGAAAGTGGTTGTGGAATTCAGAGGAAATGGGTGTGAAAGAGCTTGGCCAACTGTCCAGCACTGTGAGGAGTGGTTATTATCAGCTGTCAAGGCTGAAGCACGAGGGAAAACCAGCTCCCTACTCCCCCCTCCTCGTCCCCAAGCTCCTTGCTAAAAGGCGCCAGCAGTTTTGGAGCACCTGCTTTCTCTTCTGACAAAGGCTGATGCCATAGAAAGAACCCTGGTCTGGAAGGCAGACAGCCTGGGACCTAAATGCGCTTTGCAACTGAGATGGTGTGTGATCTTCAGCCTCATCTGTGAGACAAAGGACTGGACTCCCAGATCGCTGGGGGCCCGTCCAATGACGACATCCCAGGAGTCGGTGTGGTCCCAATCAAACTCCCACTCTTGCCTCCAGACCCAGCAGGATATCTTGCGTATAGGAAGTGACCAGCAATCATTTGTTTAACGAATGAGTAAGCCAGTGAGTGAATGAAGATGACTCTCTCACACCCAGTTAGGAGCCCCTTTTCTGTACGCCCACAGGTCCTTAGCTTCCCAGCCTCAGTACCTTTCCGCGGTCAACAACTGTCTTTCTCTCAGATCAGACCAGGTGTAATGAGGGAGGGGAGCTTGTCCCATTCACCAGCAGAGCTCGCACCGCGCGGGTGGCGGGGTACTGGTGAACCCCGGACCCGCGGGAAGGGTTTGCTGTGTGTCGGGGCCGGAGGCTGGCCCCGGGCCGCCGGAGGACCCCACGCGGGCCCGGCTCTCCCAGTCCCCGGGCGGACGCCGGAGGAGACTCACGTGAGCACCGGTATAGGAGTCCACACCACGCAGTAAGGGAAGCGGCTCCGCTCCACGTCCATGACGCCGCTGCCAGCACAGCTAAACTGTTTCTTGTCCGTCTCGGCCGCCGTCGGCGCCTCCACTTCCGCCATCCCGGGCGGGGGTGGCGGCGGCGGCGGCAACAGGAGTGGCGAACTCCCTTCCGCTTCCGCCATGCTGCGCGCGCCCCGCTCCGGCCTGCCCCTGATCCAGCGGCGGTCGCTCGGTGGCGTCACTTCCGGAAGGTGGGGTCCTCCAGGCTTGGCCTTCCCGCCGGGAATAGGAGCCGCGTCCTTCTTGGCCCGGCCCACCTCCTTCTGCGCCCGCCAGCCTCGGGGGGTTCGCGCTAGCCCTGAACCGCAGCGGAAAGGATGCCCTCAGGCAGTGCGCAGTCTAGCGCGGGAGACTGACCTAGAACTCTGTAATTCAGTACGCTGAGGGCTCCTAAGAGCTGTGGTACAGTCTCCATTTATTGAGCGCGACTTAGGTGCCACGCACTTGACTTGACATACATTGTTTTAATCCCCATAAACTGCTTAGACGTGCGAATTTAGGTATTTCCCTCAAGTTACAAGTGAGAAACTGAGGCTTAAGAGGTGAGGTAAGTGGCCACGACTCAAACCGAAGTCTCTCTCCCTTTTTCATTCTGTGGTCTCTTGCGAGGTAGTGGTAGCATAAAGGAAGGATAGACTAAAACAGTGTGTGGCGTGTGTGCAGAAATAGGGGAAACTTGCCTGAAGATATTTGAGCTGAGCCTTGATGTTTGCCAGGTGGCTCGGGGATGGGGCTGAAGGGATGCGTGCAGCCGTGCAAAGAAAGAAAGGCCTTGCAGAGCAGTGTGCAGGAGTGTGAATATCACCTTGGCTGGAGTAAATCACAAGCCTTAGATGTGATCTGATCCCTTCATTGTACAAATGGGAAAACTGAGGCTCAGGGAGTTAAAGTAATTGTCTGAGATCACATTCTATAAAGAAGCCAGGCTCAAATCTTGGATTCTTTGGGCTTTTTTACGGATGCCAAGATAGACAGAGAAAATGGAATCTGCTGGTGTGGGAAGGGAAAATGGGGGGACAAAGAAGGAAGGCAGCAGCTAAAAATCATGCTAGTGGGAGGTATGGATAAATCCGCTGAGGAAGGTGGGAGATATGCCTTTTGGGGAAGGTTTTTCTTCCATTGAATTACCCTCCCTCAACACTGATCTATAGAAAGCCTGCTCTCCTGTTTTTAGAACCTAATATTTTAATGCATTTTGGGGGTGTGTATCTATCTCTGTTATGGAACTCTAAGGTCCTTAATTTCAGTAGCTAGCACTGTTCCTAGTGCAGAGCAGATGCCCACTAGATGTTTACTGATTTACAGAACGACTGGATGTTTTATAAAGGCCTCACAGGTATCACAGCTGAAAATGATTCTAACCCACTCACAATTCTTTGAGTATGTTTATGCCTCTTCTGTGACCCATGTGTGTGATTCTTGATGGGCAACAACCAGCATCTGGCACATGTATGGAATAGATTAAGTGTGCAGTGCCTGTTTGTTGAATGAATAAATCACATCTTGATTCAATCACTGTAGCTGTTCCATCTCTTCTGGAGGGTCTCCGAGGAAGGTCTATACCTTAGACGTTCCTCTGCCATCACTGTCAACCCATAATTCTAGCAAAGGGCTGGTGGGTGCCCTTTAAACATTTATTGTTTGTAGGGATGAGTACACAACCAAAGTCAGTCTTTCTTAGGGCCTGCCACAAATTTGGTTGTACTAACACAAGTACCACATTTAATGTGACAACCTTCAGTGGTTTCCCATTGTACTTTGGATAAAACACAAATATACCATGCTTACAAGGCCCTGCATCATGCCCTTTTTTTTTTTTATTAACTTGTTCACTGTCCTACAGCCTCTTTTCAGTTCCTCTCATGTGCCATGCTCTTGTATACCCCATGGACGTGGCACACACTGTTCCCTTCTGCCTGAAATGCCCTTTCTCCCTCCAAAACTGGGTAAAGTTCATTCATCCTTCAAGTAGCAGATTAAATGTCACTTTCTCAGAGATCTCTTCCTTGGCTTCCCTATCTAAATTGGAAAGCTCCTGTGAATCTCCCCTGGAATACCTTGTTCTTTTCCTTTGTAGCACATTTGTGGCTGTGTATTGTTGGACTCCCCTACTAGGCTGGAAACTCCTTGAGGGCAGACACTGTATTTGTCTTGTTCACTTTTGTAAACCCAATGCCTAGTAGTGTCTAGCACATAGCATTTGCTTAATATTTGCTAAACTGAATGAATGGCAAATAGTTATAAGCTTGGTATGTATCATATGCTAGCTATAGACAGTCTGAGAGCAGGAACCTAGCTTGTCAGCTGCTACCTTGCAGTGCCCCAAGATTTTTAAGGTACCTATGGATGTTGGTAGGCACAGTGCTCAGTAGGGTCTGACCAGAGAGCCCTAGCTCCTTGGCCTAGGCAGCTGCAGAAGCAGGGGCATGAGGAGGGCCAGGTACCTGGAGGGAGAAACCAGCTCTTTCTCTGACTCGTCTGGAGCCTCTCTCCCAGGCTTGTTCCCCTTCGCAGCCCGTCACAGGACCCCCTCCCACATGTACACGTTACCTAGGTTCTCTTACCCAATGTTAAAGGTTCCCTGGCCTGTGCCCTTGCCTCCTGTGCTGCTGCCACCCCTATCACCCACAGACAGATGGGAAATCTCCATCAAAGACTAACAGTCCCTTCCAGGCTCAGAGGATCACAGCAGGGTCCTGGAAGAAGCTCCTCTAACAGAGCTCAGGAAACGATTGATAGAGCTCATAGCCACCCCTCCCCCAACACACACCCCGACCTAAAATAGGAATGACCATCTGGATCCACTTATAAGACTGGCTGGGGGAGGGAAGGATGGCAGAGCTGGAAGCAGTCAAGCTGGGAAAGCTTCAAGGGTAAGATGCTGCTTGTTTGAGGGGTGAACTCAGGGCACGTCCTCTCTTGGTATGAGTCAGGACACCCGCTCAACTGGCCCCATGTAGAAGTCCCCAGGGCTCACACACTTCCTTCCCCAGGCCATCTCTCTCCTCATCCTGGCATTCAAGGACCCCATGGTCTGGCCCCAAACCCCAACCTTCTTTTCCACCCTCATCTCTCTCTCTCTCTGTCTCCCTTGGGACTTGCTTGGATTTAACCTCACTGCCCTGTTTGCCCTTCAGAGAAAGAGCCCTGCATGTCATACCTCATGTCTTTGCTCACACTGTTCCTTCAACAGAGTTCCTTCCCCTACTCTCTACACCACTTTCAGGGTTTCCAGCAAATCCTCCCTCTTTGCTCCCAGAGCACGAAGGCTGTTTCTGCCTATTGCATATTCATGTGTACTTGCATTAGCATTAGCTGTTTACATGTCTGTCTTCCCCAGGAGACAGCAAACTCCTTGAGAAGGGGACTGACTGGATCCGTTGGACCTTGTAGTCAGAATGGCACCCGGTGATGGGAAGTGCTCAGGGAATGGGACCAGAGCTATTTGATGACCATAGATTGGTCGCCTTAATGGGTCTGGTGAAGAATCACCTCAATCAGTAATCCAGGGAAGCAGGGCTGAGCCTGGGGTGATCAAAGCGCAGGTTGGAGGAGCTGCTGGGTGTGATGCAGTGTGTATGTATGTGTGTCCTCTCTTCTGCAGGCTTTCTGCTTCTGCTCCATTGGATTCCCCCCATTAAGCCCTAAACTGTCTTCCTGGATGGCTCCAAACCTTTCTGTGGTGGGGAGGGGACCACTGGGGCCGATACAATGCAAGAAACCATTTGAGAACAGACCCTCTGACCCTTTAGACATCAGAGTTTTACAAAACGACTTTCTTCTCCATTCCATTTTATAGATGGGCAAACTTACCCAACAAATTAGAAAGCACAGCTAGGACCAGAATCTAAGTGTTCTACACCCAGGTGGGCAGTAAAGCACGGTGGTTAAGCATATGAACTCAGGTGTCAGCTGGCAAACCCAGTATTGACCCTTAGCTTTGTCAGTGGTTGTCAGACCTTAGGAAAGTAACCTAACCTGTCAGGGCATCAATTTCCTCATCCCTAAAATGGGAAACGAAAACTGCAAAGTTCTTGTAAAGTTTATTTGATAGGCTATAGCTGAACAGCTCCTGGCCCAATATGAACACTCAGTGTTGGCTGTTACAGCAATTAAAACCACTCATCACCATCATAGGACTCTTAACCACTTAAGCACTTTGATGCACATCCTCTCACTGTGATTTGGGGCCTTCTTATGATGCAGTGAAGTAACCAGAGCAGGTATCATGGCACCCATTTTCCCAATGAGAAGAATGAGCCCAGAAAGGTTCCGGAGCTTTCCCAAGATCTAAGCATAAATTCGATAGAGTTGGGGTTCTGCACCTTAACCCTGGGCTATCTCTGTTGGTGACCCCTTTTAGGGCCATTAAAGAGTGATGAGGACGAGACCTGAGATTCTGTAAATCGTCATAAAAAAGGTGCAAACTGTGGCATCACTAGGACCAGGACCTATTTTATACACATATCAAGAAGTGGCTCGGGTGCAGGAGGCAGAACATGGCTGAACAACAGAGTGCTTCACGCCTGCCATCATGTCCATCAGACACAGAGCCTAGCACGCAGTGGGGCACTCCACGGCAGAATGTATGGGGCAGGGCTCAAGATTTCTAGTGAAATCTAACGTTCAGAGACCGTGCGCAACCCCCGTATTTGCTACCCACATCTTCCAGATAATGTGGAGGGACCAGGAGGTCAGGGACTAATCTGTTGCATGCATTGTCATTAAGCCAGTGCTAGGCAAATAGGAACTCCAAAAATATCATGACATTAAATAAGAAAGTGATTCTTAAAGAACTGGACCAGGAATCAGAGATTAGAGATCCAGTCCTGGTTTTGCTTCTAATAACTTGGGTTTTAGGCAGTCCATTCCCTCTTCCTGCCCCTCTTTGGAACTCATTGTCCCTATTTGTAGTTCTTAGAGTATTCTGGGTGGTTCTGACCTTTAGCTAGGGCTGGGATCCTCTGAGCTGATCTCTCATCACCTTTTAAGTTCTGCAAATGCATTTTAGCATGCTCCTTAGCACAGAGACCCGCAGCAGGCCCCTGAGGCCACAGGGCCACAGGGCCACACCTGCCCACCACAAACACAGGGGTTGCAATTCTAGTGTCTGTTTTGCTACGCATTCACTATGCAGGCTTATCTCACCGAGCCCCAGGCTCCCTGTCAGCAAGGCTGAGTCACATGTGGAAACACACTAAAATGGAGCACCACAGATCTTTTTACTGTCTATAGTTTTGCTTTTCCTAGAATGTCACATAGTTGGAATCATGCGGTATGGCTTTCAGATTGGCTTCCTTCACTAAGCAATATGCACTTGTTTCCTCCATGGCTTTGTGGCTTGATTGCTCATTTCACTGAGTAATATTCCACTGTATGGCTGTACCCATTTGTTTATCCATTCACTTTTTGAAGGACTTCTTGGTTGCTTCGTTTTGGGCAATTATTCATAAAGCTGCTGTAAGCATTCATGTACAGGTCTGTGCATGGACATACATTTTCTACTCATTCAGGTAAATTCTAAGTACAGCAATTGCTGGATCCTATGATAAGACTATCTAACTTTGTAAGAAACTGCCAGACTGTTACCATTTTGCATTCTCACCAGCAATGAATGAGTTCCTGTTGCTTCACATCCTTGTCAGCATTTGGTATCGCCATCCTAATAGGTGTGGAGTGGAATCTCATTGTTGGTTTAATTTGTAATTCCGTAGCGACATAATGCTGGTCATCTTTCATGTGCTTGTTAGTCACCTGTATATCCTCTTTGGTGAGGTGACTATTCAGATCTTTTGCCCATTTTTTAATTGGGTTTCTTGTTTCATATTGTTGACTTGTAAGAATTCTTATATTTTCTCTCAATCCTTGGCTTGTCTTTTTCATTCTCTTAACAGTGATTTCGTAGAGCAGAAGTTTTTGATGAAGTCCAATTTATCAATTTTTTTTTCATGGGTTGTGCTTTTTATGTTGTATCTAAATACTCACTGCTGAA
>NW_006786690.1:710019-731467 GCF_000442215.2 Lipotes vexillifer
GCTGAACCCAAGATCACCTAGATTTTCTCCGATGTTATCTTCTAGAAGTTTTATCGATTTGTGTTTTACATTTAGTTCTATGATCCATTTTGAGTTAATTTTTGTGAATGGTGTAAAGTCAGTGTTTAGATTTTTTTTTTATTTTTTTTTTTGCATGTAGATGTCCAGTTCTTCCAGCACTATTTTTTGAAAAGACTTTCCTTTCTCCACTGACTTGATTCTGCTCTTCTGTCAGAGATCAGTTGACCATATTTGTGTGGATCTACTTCTGGGTTCTCTAATTCATTCCACTCATTTGTCTATTCCTTTGCTAATGACACCCTGTCTTGGTTATTGTAGCTTTATGATAAGTCTTGAGGTTGGGTAGGGTCAATCCCCTGACATTGTTCTTTCTCTTTGTTATTTGTGTTGGTTATTCTGGGTCTTTGTCTCTCCATATAAACGTCAGAATCAGCCTGTTGATAGTCACAAAATAATTTGCTGGGATTTTGATTGAGATTTCATTGAAGCTATGGACCAAGTTGGGAAGAAATGACATCTAATAGTATTGAGTCTTCCTATTTATGAGCATGGAATATCTCTTCACTTATTCTGATTTCCCTTGATTTTTCTCATCATAATTTTATAGTTTTCCTCATAAATACCTTGTACAGATTTTGCTAGGTTTATTCCTAAGTACTTAGTACCTTTTATCTTCTTCCCTTTTGTTTGTGTGTGTGTGTGTGTGTGTGTGTGTGTGTGTGTGTGTGCTGGTGAGGGCTGAATAGGTGGAGCACAGGGGATTTTTAGGGCAGTGCAACTATTTTTGACAGTGTGGGTACAGGACATTATGTGTGTGTCAAAACCCATAGAACTGTACAATACAAAGAGTGAACCCTAATGTAAACTGTGGACTTTAGTTAATAATAATGTATCAATATCAGTTCATTAATTGTAACAAATGTACCACACTAATGCAAGATGTTAATAATAGGAGAAACTAAACCAGCGAGAGAGGGTTATATGGGACTCTCTGTACTATCTTTTCAATATTCTGTAAGCCTAAAACTGCTCTAAAAAAAAACAATAGTCTACTAATAAAAAAGTACCAATTCCAGGGCTTCCCTGGTGGCGCAGTGGTTGAGAGTCCGCCTGCCGATGCAGGGGACACGGGTTCGTGCCCCGGTCCGGGAAGATCCCACATGCCGCGGAGCGGCTGGGCCCGTGAGCCATGGCCGCTGAGCCTGCGCGCCACCACGGGAGAGGCCACAACAGTGAGAGGCCTGCGTACCGAAAAAAAAAAACGTACCAATTCCAAATGGAATGGAGCCCCTCGTAAAGTCTTCCAGTGGCTCCTCCTTGCTTACAGGATCAAGCCTACAATCCCTCATCAAGCACAGGAGTCCTCCACAGTTTGGCTGCCCCTAGAGTCCATGGGCCACTCCACCCTCTACAGTGCAGCTGAACTGAATCACTCAGGGTCCATGAGGGCACCTGGGACTATGCCCTACTCGCTTGGCCTTGTACATCGTCCCTTCCTTTCCTGGTCTGTAAATGTCCTGAAGAAGCTTCTGCAGATTTCAGTTTGGGAACACAGAGGAATGATAAGCACCTGCTTCATAACATCACCTATTGTGCTTCGGACAGGACCTCTTCCCTTTCTGTCTCCTGTACTAAACTGAGTATACCCTGCTGGCCTCAGCCTGGTTCTCTCCAAATGCACAAACAGAATAATCACAAAATCTCACTAGTGAAACTATTGTTCCCACAGTATTGAACCACAGTTCCCAAACTGTGCATCAGGGCACCTTAGGGTGCCACAGCAAAGTCACAGGAGCACAGTAGGATATTATAAATTTAGAGTTACTCAGCATCTGTTGGCTACCGAGAGGACTACTAGCTCAAGGTGGTTCAGAGTTTTATCATTAGATTGCACTACGTTCCTTTGATTATGTCATCTTTGAGAAGCTGGGTTTTTAGCGGTTGCTGTGATATAAAGCAAATGAAAGTCAGTGTGGGACAGGAAATGAAGGTGGTGGGGTCCAATCTGATTAGAAAGTCTGACAAGTTTTACAGCACCCCACAAGCACACAGATTCCGTTAGTTATTGTACTTCTTCAAGAATGAAATAAAAATAGTTTCCTCTAACTTATATGTAATAATTTTTTAAATGACTAACTTGGTAGGACATAAATTATTCTTAAGTGATCCGGGCTTAACTAACACATTGAAATGTTAGGTATTTCTTTTGGCTTAGGGGGTCCATGAAAAAACTACTGAGACACTAATGGTTCAGTGAGCTGAGAAAGTTTGGGAACCTCTGGTCTAAGAAATCCTCTAATCCAGAGCCCATCAAGAAACTGCACGTAGTGAAATCAACTTAGTGGGTTATAGTCAGCATTTTTTTCTCCTTAATAGAATGGTAAACAGAACACATTGCATGTAGCAAGCATATTATTGTGTAAAACTTATGTTAAGTATATACATACAAATTAGCGTGGGTATCTTGGGTCACAATGTAAAATGTGTATTTCTTGTTTGGGTTGTGATTTTAAAAGTTTGAAAAACCGCTAAGACTTCAACCTCCTTATTTTACAGATGAGAAAACAGCCCAGAGAGTGAAAGCTGATTATTATTGCAGATCACAGCCACCAGTGCCGGGCTCTGCACTTGGCCCTGCTAGGCTGGTGACCCTCCAAGGCAGGCCTTATTCTACCCAGTAGAGGTGTGGTTACTCAGAGTCACAGAGCTACAGAGGTGAGATACTCTCACTTTGATCCCAAGACGCATTTGCACCCCACAAATGCCACCAGCCACACCTAGAACAAAATGGTTTTAATCAATTGCGTCACCCTCACTCTCCTGGGAGCGGAGCAACAAAAAGGCTCGGCTCCTGCCCCCAGAGGACAGTAAGGCTTATGTGTCTCTCCACACGGCAGGGCCCAGGCTGGGCAGGCAGGAGGCAGGGACAGAGGAAATGGCGGGTGGCTCGAACACAGGAAAGCAAAGGGGCCCCTGCTAGTCCTTGGGCCCCAGGGCCCAGCCCCAGTACTCCCGCTCTCCCCTCCCAGCTGGAGAAAGGTCGTGGAGAAGAGACAGGGGAGCAAGTCCCAGCAGCAGGAGAAGCAGCAGCAGCTGTTCCCTTCACCAATAAATATACTTCATTACCAAGCTAGGAGAGAGGGGTGGGAAGAGGGGCGGGGGAGAGGAAGGGGGAGAGGCTGCCACCTGTGTTGCTGGGATTAAAGCAATGACGAGATGGTGCCAGACCCCCACCACTATCCTCACCACCCCCCACGCCCACCCCTCATCTTCTCAAAACTGTGAAAAAGCTTTTAACATGGCCCTGCTGTCTACAGGGCTTTTCTGAAGCCTGGCCGAGAGGAGGCACCTGGCAGAGTCAGGGCGGAGGGAGGGAGGGAGGGAGGAGGCCTGTGAGGATGCAGGTGGTGGGAGTCCCTCAACCGAGAAGTGGTGGTGCTGTGTCAGCAGACGGTGCTCATTCTTGAAAATGCTTTGCGTTTTTTGGGCATGGGTGTCTGACTTGAGACAGGCTAGGGAGGGAGGGAGGGAGGGAGGGAGGGAGGGAGGCTGCTTCTCCCCAGAGGCTGCAGCTGGAGGGCTGGAGCCAAGTGAGCCCTGAGGGGAGTGAGGAGGGAGAGGGGAGGAAGGATGAACCAACTGCAGGAGCAGCTCCTGAGCTGAGAGCCAAGGGGGCAAAGAGGGAGGTCTGGTGAGTGGTGGGGTGACCGCTGCATCCAGTGTAAAGCTCAGGCTGCTGAGGGAGGGAGGGGGCTGAGTTAGGGACTTCCCTATCCGAGTGGCTCAGGAGACCCACCCCCTCCCCCCAGAGCAGCAGGGGGCAGAGAAAAGCCATCACTTCTTTGGTCTTTGTGGCGGCTCAGCATGTGGGATAGGAGGGAGGGCATGGAGGGCCTGGAAGGCTCCTAGCAGGGAGTGCCATCTCAGCAAGAGGAGGCCTGGCTGGGAGCTCTGGCAGAAAGGTCACAGTGAGGCTGAAGAGCGCCCGAAGGAAGAGTGGCCCTCCAGAGTGCAGAAGGGCTGGCACAGATGGGTGGGGAATGGTGTGGTGCCCCACACTGCCAGGGCCCTTGGGAAAGGCTAAGCCCCCAGGGGTGGCCAGTGAGGGCGGGCGCAGGACCCAGAGCCAGTGCCTGGGAGGAGGGCAGGGATGCTGTACTGCAAGGAAGCAGTGGCTTGACCTTGCCCCTCCAGGGCTCCCATCCTTACTTCTGTTTCCACCCTGACAGAGTGGCTCTGCAAGGAAGGGGGCACCCTATGCTTTTTCAGAACCTTCCCTGAAGACCAGGAGGGAGCTAGCCTTGCCCACCAGAAGCGAGAATGGTAACAGGTCAAGGCTAGCCCTTATGGACTGGGAATTCCACTCCCCTTTCTGCTGCCAACTGAAGGGTAGGTCAGTCCTTGAAGACAGCTTCAGCCCTTGCCTCCCCACCCGAGGCAGGCCGGAGCCCTCCAGGGACACGGAAGTGCAAGGTGGTGGTGGGCATATGGAGGGGCTTCTCCTCCTGCTCTTCTGCTCAGGGCTGGGGCCAGTCAAGGGGCAATTGCCCAAAAGTCCAAAAGCCAGCAAGTTGTAGCAATCCCCACCCCCAATGCCAAACTAACAAACAAAACAGGGAAAAGGAAAAAATGGGGGGAAGGGGAAGACAAACCAAAACAGAGCCCCCTGACCTCCTGCCCAGGGGTGGAGGTCCCAGCCGGTAGCAGGGGCTGGGGACCAGGGCTAGGAGGGCCTAGCTGGGCCGGCACTGCACCTGGCCCTCGGAGCTGTCCTCATCGTCAGAGGCCCCAGCACCTGCACTGCTCAGGCCTGTGATCCGATAGCCCATGTTGAGCAGCATCACCTCCAACGGGTCCGCATTCATGCGCCGCTGGTTGGCCTGGGAAGCACCCTCCATGTCCTCCACAACTCGGCCTGTGAGGTCTTCACTCTGTGTGGGGGGAGGCACACATACTGCTGGGATATATGTGCAGGGGACACACACACACAGACTGAGCTATACGTATGGAGAGGGTATGTACATACCAGGAGATGTATATGGGTATATCCATGTGTGTCCATGCGTAGAGGGGAACGCATACTGGGATATGTATGGGACAAACACACGCACACGTGCGTATGTGCGCGCACACACACACACACACACCAGGCTGTATGTGAGGGAGATGACACACCACACGGGGTTGTACATATTGGGGTTGGGGGGCACGTGGTAATATATACTCAGAGGAGACACAACATACTGGGATATAAACTGGGGGGAATACACATAGCTGGGTATACACTGGAGACCCCACGCTGGAAAATGATGAGGACATACCACATCAAGACATATACGGGGAGCACACCACGTAGGGTTATATATATGGGGGCGGCATACATGGACATAAATGAGGGAGGATTCACACCAGGATATGCTGGGCACACAAACTATATACCTGAGGTGGGAGCACAGATATAACTCCCCCCACCCCACTCTTTTGTTGCCACTCCCAAAGAGGATTCCTTTATCCTCCTTTTCCTCTCCCCCCAAGGGAAGGTCCTATAGGGTTTCTCTCTTTAAAATTCATAGAAAATTAGCCACAGCTCTTGACTTCTGTTTTGCCAGCTGGGAAAGGGGAGGAGGTCGGGCAGAGGGCAGGGGGCCAGCCCACCTGACTACCCACACTGACTACCACACCGTCCTAAGTGTCCCTGTGGGCTGCTGGACACACCACAGGCATCACTTCTTTAATCCTCAAAGCAACCTTCTGAGGTGGTAATGTCATTCCCATTCCAATGTACAGATGGTAAAAACCTGGATCAGAGATGGTTGAGTCCCTCAGGCAGTAAGTGGAGGGACCAGGATTCAAACTTAGGCCCATCAGACTCTAAAACCTACATACTTCTCGTGTGACTGAGGGACAGGACTCTGCACAGCTTCTGGGGGACACAAGGCAGTGGTATACGAGGGGCAGGGTACCTAGGGAGCCTCTGAGGTACCGTTCTCATGAAGTGGTGTTGGAGCTGATCTGGTTCCCTCCCTGCCCTCCCGCACCCAGTCCTTGGTTGCTGTTTCCCATGTGTGAGTCTCACCTGTGCCAGCTGGCTCAAGGATATGCCTCTGGAAGGCAGGAGACAACTCTTGCCCCTGGAATTGCCCACTTCATGTGGAGCTTTCAGAGCTTGCTGGCTCCCACCCTGATGCAGCCTGGGGCCCTGGGGTGAGAGCTTGCTCATCCTAGCAGCTCCTAGCCTCTGTATGACTCACTGCCCTTCCCAACCCTCATGGGCTCAGCTGGAGGCCTCGCGTAGGGTCCATCCCTACCTTCCTCCCTGTCTGGCATCTGCCACCTTGCCACACCCTCACCTCTGGCCGGGGGTTCCACAGCCGCACAACGGGGTCGATGCCGCTGGTGGCCAAGAAGCAGTAGCTGGGGTGTGGCTGCAGGCAGTTGACGATGGACTCGTCCCCCTGGAGCACGCGGACCAGGTTGGTGGTCTCCTTTTCCCAGATGAAGAAGGAGCCATCATCAGAGCCACTGACGATGTACTGAGCGTTGCTGGCGGGGGGGCAAAGGGCAGGGAGGTCAGGTGGGGTACTGCCCTGTGGCCTCAAGCAGAGGCTGCATGGCTTAGGGAAAGGGAGAGCAGGGAAGTCTGGAGCCACTCGGCCCCCCGAACTCTGGGGTCTTTACCTGACTTGGAACTCCCATGCACACGGTAATTCTCTCCACACTGCAGAGCGGTGTCACAGTTCAACTGTTCTCTTAAACTCAGGGTCAGGGACTGCCTAGGTCTCTCCTACTTACTCTCCCCCGAAGTACATTATAAGCACCCTGGGTGCCAGGACCAGATCGTGCATCTCTTAGGTCTCTGGGAACACTCCTGCCTAAGCCTTCCCTCAGTAGTCCTAGCCTTCCTGGATCTAGACCCTGAAATCCTACAGCACATCTGCCCCTGACACACCATTGACATTTAGAAGGGATCCTGACGGAGATTCTTAATTCACATTCGTGTATCTCGCCTACCCAAAGAAAGTACAGCATCTACAAAGGAGGGTTGGGGGTGATGGTGTCTGAGACGTGGGCTAGGTCTCTCAGTACTGGCGGCACAGTTCTAGGCACAAAAGATTGCCAAGACTGACAGCCTATGAGGGTGCCTTCCCAAGGCTCCAAGCAACCAGATAAAGAACCCAAGCTCTGGCACGTGGGGGCACGGGGAGCAGGAGGTGCGGGTAAGGAAGAGTCCAGGTGCTGCACCGGATGCTTTCTGGGTCACCTCATTAGTCCTTGTTATGGCCCCTTGAGTGGGGAGGGCTGGTTTCATTTCATAGGTGAAGAAACTGAGACCCACAGAGATGAAGCCATTTGCCCAAGGGTACAAAGGCAGAGCTGGGATGTGGGACTTTTCTGAAAGCATTGTGTCCCCATGCTCCACCACCCCCCCGCAACCTCCTGCTGCCAACTGGACTGTGCCCTCCTCCTCTTCAGGGCCTCAGACCTGCCGAAGAAATTGGCCTCCTTGATGTCTGTGGTGGTATTGCAGTGGCCACAGTAGCGGAACTGATAGTCGTAGCTTCGCTCCCGCAGCACCATCTCGTCCTCTGAGATGGAGTCCTTGCGGCTCGTGCTGCGGAGGCGGACGGGGCCGCTGCCACCACCACCAGCTCCCTTCTTCTCGTCTGAGGGCAGAGAACAAGGAAAGGTGAGAGTCCTGTCCCTCTCTCGCCTCCCCCACTTTTTCCCCACCCTTGACCCTGTTTTCGGTCCAAGCAGTAAGCAACGTAGGGCTACCCGTCTCTACCTCTTCCCTGGAAAACTGGGAACAACTATGAGAAAGAAGTATCTTTGGATCCTGGCCTTGAGGGTGTTCAAGAGGAGACCTCTGATGCCAAGAGGGCCTTGGCTTAGGTCCCTGAATAACGTCTGGAAGCCTCAAGGATGCACAGACCCAAGGTCTGTTTCTGTGGATGTGAGAGGCAGGGAGGGGAGGGTAAAGCACTGCCAAGAGAGCCTCGAGGGGGTGATTTTTCTAAATAGATCCATAGCTCTGAAGGCAGTAAGGTCCAAGCCCTCCCTCTCTAGAAGACGAGTTATCATGGATCCAAATGAGGTGCTAACCGGTTAAGTGCCTTGGGTAAAATCATACCTGTCTTCTTAGTGCCTTGTTCCTGCCTGCTTCAGGGCCTTGGCACATACTGGTCCCTCTGCCAGGAACTCTTTACCTCCCACAGCTACACTCTGCATCTAGTTGACTCTTCCTCTGCATCCTCAAGATCTCAGCCTGAATGTCTCTTCCTCAAGAACCCCAGACTGCCATCAAGCCCTCCCCACCACACCTGCACCCTAGCAGGGCCACAGGGCATTCTTTGTTTCTCCATCGCTTGGTTCCTTCACTAGGCTACAGACTCATGAATACAGAAATTCCATCTGACTTGTTCCCAGATATATTCCCAGGACCCAGCACAGTGCCTGGCACTGTTCAGACTAATGAATCAACCCATGGTTAGTAAACTGCAAAGGAGACAGGGAGGATCCATGTCTGCCCTCAGTGAGCTCCCCTCTCATGTTTGTATACCACACGACTACCTAGTTTACTCTCCAGTGCAACCCAGGTGAGCTGGGCAGGGCCTCGAATGCTCTCTGCAAATAAGGCAGCAGGTATGGAGAGGCTGTGCTTTGCCCAAGGTCAAATGGTTTCACATGGCAGAGCTGAGACTGGAACTGAGGCTCCACACCTGTGCCCAAGGCATTTCTACTGCCCTGTGCTGCTTCTTTTGCACCCATGCAAACTGGAGCAAGTGCACCCCAGCCAGCTACCCCGAACTCAGATCCCAATGGAATGGCCAAGGCCCTGTCTGTGAGCAGAAGAGAATGACCTGCGAGGCACACTGGGCTCAGCTGACTCCTATCCTGAGTCCCAGGGGGAATACACCAGGTGCCTTAAACATGTTATTGCTAATCCTTGTCTCAAAGAGACCAAGTGACTGTCTCAAAGTCATGTGGCTTCTCAATCAGTACGTGAGCCTAGGCCTCTCCTATCTCAGAACTATGTCCTCTCCAGAATGTCGTTGTAGCACCTCAAATAGAGTGACAGCAACCCCGCCTCAGTGCCGACTCACCACCATCATTTTTGGAGAAGAGGGCGGCCGTGATGTCGCGTCCCAGTGCATCACAAGCGCTGCTATGGGCCTGCTCCGGGAACTTCCCTTTGAAATCATCCAGGCACTCCAGGGCCTCAGCCACGTACTTGAGCTCAAAGAGGCATCGGGCCAGGCGGAAGTGCGCCTTCAGGTGGCATGGGTTTAGGGAAATGGCCTTGAGGCAGTCCCTCAGGGCATCGTAGTGGTCACCATCCCTGGGAAGGCAGGGGAATGTGGCTTGGAGGTGGGGTCACGCGACAAGCAGGGAGTCCCCATTCCGTCTCCTGCGCCTCCTGCGGCCATCCCAGCCCACCTTTGAGAGATCTCAGGGCAAGGGTACTTGAGGATGAAGAGAATCCTGGCTCAGCCCAGGCCTTGCTCCCCAGGAGACAGACTACGTTAAGGAGGCAAGCCAGGAGCCCCGAGGTCTTGGCAGGGTAGGTAGAGGGTGGGAGGTGGGTGTGAGGCAAAAACCAGTGTCCGGCTGCCCTCTGCTGGACACAGCATGCAACTGCGCACCCACTCACCCCAGGCACCAGCAGCTCTGCAGCAGAAGGCCTGGCATCTTGCCCGCCTCAGGCTCCCCAAGCTCTCCTTCTCCCTTCCTCTATCCACCTCCTCAAATCCCCCCGGCTGGCCTTCAAAGCCATGCCCAAGGCGGGATACCCTCAAGGACAGTTCTGTGCTCTGGGGAAGCCAAAAGGGCCAGGCTGGGGACTCAGCGTCTGACCAGCAGGCAGCAAGCCCTCAGCCAGACCCCCCTCTGTCCTGGCTGACTGATCCACAGCAGCTGTGGCCTCTACCTCCCAGGGCTGGAGGATGGGGCCTGACAGTCTGGCAGAGTCAGTTCTCTGGAAGCTGATGGCGGGGGGCAGGCATACACCAGGAGCTCCAAATCATCCACACTGACTTCTCCAAACTCCCAAAGCATGGATATGGGGAAGTGGGAATGGTTTTGGGGGGGTGGGGAGGGGCCAAAGAAAAAGCCCCTCCTTCTCCCACCCTGTGCCGGAATATAAAATACACCTTCCCCCAGCTCCACAGACCAGTTCCCACCTCTTATCTGGAGAGCCAGGCGGGTCACAGGAGCCACTTCTCCTTTGGGAGCTGTGGGGTTTTTTTTGTTTTTGTTTTCCTGCTGGGTTGAGGTGGGCCTAGGACCCAACCGTGCTAAGCAGCACTCCCTAGAGCTGACGTTCCCTCCACCAAGGCACAGCTCACAGCTCCCCTGCACGAGGCCAGAGCAGGCCCAACATGGGAGCTATCCTCCTGACCCTCCTTCTCCTACAGCACTCAGAGGAAGCATCCGGTCCTTGGAACAGCCATGCTCAGACCAGGAGCAAGCAGCTCAGCCAGGGTGGGGGCAGGCAGGAGACAGAGTGCTTCGATGGCGCGGCCTGCGTCAGAACGGGTGGCTGTGACGAAGGAGCAGGCGCTGTTTGGAAAGCCAATTACTGCCTGCAAGGTGGCCCTCAGAGCTCCTGGAGAGAGCCAGACCAGAGAGCAGCCAGGTGCCAGAGGGTGACCGCTCCCACTGCATCCAGGAGCAGATGGCAGCCCTGGGGAGACTGGCCCGGGACAGAATGTGACATTCTGGGGGTCACTGGCAGGCATGTGGGGCTGGGGAGAGAGCAGGCTGGCCCCAGGGCTCACCCATCCAGACTTACTGCCAGATCAATCTCCCTGAAAAGACAGCCCTCAGCACAGCCCTCTCCTGCTCAAAACTCTTCAGAAGCTGCCCATCGTCCACTGAATCAAGGCCAAAACGCCACCGCTCTGCATTCCAAGTCCTTCCCAGGCTGGCCCCAGGCTACCTCACAGACTCATCTCCTGCCAGTCCCAGCCCGAACCCTCTGCTCCAGCCAAATGGATTTGTTGTTCTGCAAACAAGCTCTTCAGTCAGCCCCCCACCCCCACGCCTTTGTTCACACCATTTCATCTCCCTGGGAATGTCCTTCCCCCAGTCCCCTCCTCCTTGCATCTCCGTCTAAGCCTGCTGACACTGAAAGCCCATTCAGACATCACATCTTCCTGGTGCTTCCCTGATCCCCAGTTAAAGTGACCTAACTTTTCTTGATGCCCACAGCACTTCACCTGATCATTCAAAGACTTACTGCTTCCTGCCTCTTTGGTGATGAAGCATGTCCACATCTTTATCCCCTGTCCAGAGACTGGGCACTCCGGAGCACAAGAACTCAGAGTGACAGAACTTTGTGTCCCTAGTTCCTAGTGCATAGTAGGAATTCAGAGAACACGTTGAGGGTACCCATGGATTGGGAAATCATCAGTCTCTCTTAGCAAGAATGCAGGAATGAGACAGCTCTTAGCCTAGAGCCTGGTTGAACACCACTGCATTCTACCCACCTGCTGGGAAAGAGGGGCAACACACCTCAGGATGGCCCCAAAGCTGTTGTCTCCTGGGGTTGGCTGCCATCTGAGCCCTTGGGAAGCTCCTGATGCCTGAGCTAAGGCCCGTGGGGGCAGCAGCATTCTGAACCCCCATCCACCATCCTGCTGACTTGGGTGGGTTTCTTAAGCTTCCCTCTCTGGCCTGACTAGTTGCAGCCAGACGATGGCACACCAGCTGGCCTGTCTGTCTGGGCAGAGCCAAGGGATGCCAGACGGAGCAGAAATGGCTGTGGGCCCAGCTTTATCCATCTCCCATCCTGGCCCTGGCTGGGGGATGGGGTCTGCCTGCCTGCTTGCCTGCTGGTGCTGCAGGCAGAAGGGCCGGGGGCCCTGGTGGTCTCCAAAGATAAAGGGTTCTTCAGGATATGGACCTACTACTCCCTTACCACCAGCCACTACAACTCAGCAAGACCCACAGACAGCTTTGGATGTCTAGGATCTTGTTTGTGTTTGGTCCAAACGGTCCAAGAGCGTAGGAAAGCAAGCCCCAAGGTCAAGGAGCTGCAGAATCATTTCAAACAGATACCAACTGAATTCACCAAATGCCTCATTTCCATCTAGCAAGATTCTACTGCTCCTTCAAAGTCCAATTCAAGGCGCAATTCTCCAAGAGTGGGGATTAACCATTCTCCCAATTCCTACTTCCAGTGGTCACAGCACTTTCTAACGAAGCACCATGTTGAAGCTACTTGTGAACATGTTCCACTTAACTGTGAGCTTTCTTGGTGTTTGAGGCTTCCTGACTAATGAGTCAGGCACTTGCCCACCACTAACCTGGAGGTGGGGAGGAGAAGCCTGGGCCTAAGAAGCCCTAAGAGGCAGCAGGATGTCACTGCTACCTTCCATGGATGCCTCAACAGTTTGTTTCCATCAGGCCCACTCACCACTTGCGCTTCATGTAGGCAGCAGCTCGGTTCCCGTAGAGCATGGCGTTGTGAGGGGCCCTCTGCACGGCCTTGCTGTAAAGCTGAATGGCCTGGGTCCACTGCTGGCAGGCAAAAGCCTCATTGGCTTGCTGTTTCACACGCTCCAGGTATGGGGGCAGCTCTACTTGGGGGCTGTGGGGGAAGCAGAGCCAAGTCAGGCCAACCAAGGAAGGCCAGAGAAGCCTCTCAGGAAGTCTGTAGCCCTGCCTGAAGGCCACTCAGGTTTTCTTGGTCCCTGGGATCTGCACTGTCATCTAAAAGAGGGTACCACTCCTATCCTTGGCCTGGGTTATTGTGATAGGTGATGGTCACAATTCCAGATGCTCTGAGCCAGTGGGGGAAAAAAAAACAGGGAGAAATGAAGCTGTCCTGGACAGGTTTAATGGAATTCTTAATCAAACTCCTGGGCATGAAAGTAGCTGAAACCTACAGCCTCCAACGAGCCGAACCTCGTTACCACCCAAGTGCCTCTCATGGATCTCTCTATAGATAATTACGTTTCTCTCAAGGGCTAGAGGATCTGGGCACCTCTGTATCCAAAGCCCAGCACAGGGCCTGGAAGTGAACAGAGGCTAGAAGATGCTATGAATGGAGAGAATATAATGGGGGAGGCCCATCTGTGTGGGACCCCTTTATAGGAGGGAGCCCAGTGCTAAGAGGAGCTATTAGCCCCTGGGTCCTGACGCCGGCTACTGGGATCAAGGGACCAGAGCTCCAGATTGAGCATGACTGCAGTCCTACCAGGAAGAAGTGGCACTGGGACCACTAGCCACAGTCCAGAAGCCTCTTTGCCCCAGTCCCCTGACTCTGGGGTGTATGCCTGGGTGGGGGTCAGGAGGAAGGTTTACAGGACATGCCCTCCCTCCAGTCCAGTGGGGTGTAACTGGGGCTGGGAAGGTTGGGAAGGTCAGGCTGGCCTCACCTGACATGTCCTCTACTCTCTGGCAGCCGGAAGCCGTTGCTGTGAAGGTGCAGGCCATTGGACACACCGTTGGACACACCATTGGTGGACATCTTGCCATTCTGAACTTCTGGGAGGGGGTGGGCAGAAAGGAACAGCAACAACTTAGGAGGAGGTTCTCATTTCTCCTCAGCAGCCCTCCAGCTTCCACCACAGGGTCTGATGGTTCCATTGTGGGGCTATCCCCCCAGGGTAGGTCTATTCCCAGAAAGCAGGCAAGGACATAAAGAAAAGCCTGTGCGCCCTCTGCTGGCTGAAGCGGGACACAACTTCAACTTGGCATTAGCTGGGGGTGGGGATGGGAGTGCGGGGGTGAGGAGGTGCCTAAAGCAACTGTAGGCCCCAGGAAGAAATCAATGAGGAGACTGGTCCAGGACGAGAAGGGAAAGACAATTACTCCAGGCCCTCAAGAGCCAAGCCACGGAAAGAACCTGCTTTTTCGGAGGGAAGTGAAAAGGGCTGTGACGCAAACCCCTTTGACAGACCTCTCTGACCTAATATTACCTTCCTTCTTACTGTACAGTGTTATTTCAGAGAATCTACTCCTTTTGCAGGATCACAGTCAGCACAAGGTAAGTGGCAGGCTTCTCAGCAGAGGCACTGTACACTCATGGTCCCCAGCAGAGATGCCCTAAAGGATACCCGAAGGGAGAACTTACCCCCTGAGGAGTGGCATTTTCTAGGCAAGAGGAAGGTGTACGGCCGCTGCTTGTAAGTCAGGTCAAACAAATAGACCTAGAGTGCAGGGGTCAAGAAAAGAATGGACACTGTGAGGCAAGGAAGGTGGCTGGACTGTGAGCGAGGCCTGGGTGGCTCCCAGGAACACAGCTGAGTGTTGAGAAGGGAACCATCAAGTGAGGGAGAAGGGGTGTTTCTACGGAGCAAACCTCAGGCAGGAAAATCTCGCCAGTTCCTGGCCCTTAGGGTGGATGGCCTGAAATACTGTCATTACTGTGAATCACATGTTTATTATGTCAACAAGGTCCTCAGAGGTCTCATGTTATAGATGGGAAAACTGAAGCCTCAGAGCAGAGAAGCAATTTGCCCAAAGTAACACTGCTAGTTACTTCCCTCAGTAAATATTAGCTATTATTACTTACTATTTATTGAATTCTTACTTTGCTCCAGGACCTCTGCTAAGTGTTTTATATGGCTTTCTTTCATTTCATCCTAGAACCCCACCCCCCACGAAAAGGTACTATTATCATCACCCCCTAAACAGATGAAGAAATGTAGGCTCAGAGTTTAATTTATCCAGGGCCATAAAAGCAGCAGGTGGCACAGTCAGGACCCAAAACCGAGTCTGTCTGGCTCCGAACCACTCTGCTAGACTGCCTCGCCACTCATCTTTATGCTACCTTTAAGCCAGGTGACAGCTAAGCAACCTGAAGCCAGAGCCCTCTTCTGAACTCAAAGGCTCACCTAGTCTCCATCCCATTTCTCTTGTGTCACACCTTGACTTTAAATGTCATCAACGGTTTCATTTGCCATGTAGCTCCCATCAGCCTAGGATGGATCATATTTCACATTTGTTTCCCCCGTGTTTATGATAATGCTACCCCCAGAATAAGTACTCAGTGACTTTGTAGAGTAAATGAATTTTTGCAAGGATTACTTAATAGGGCTTCCCTGGTGGCGCAGTGGTTGAGAGTCCGCCTGCCGATTCAGGGAACACGGGTTTGTGCCCCTGTCCGGGAAGATCCCATATGCCGCGGAGCGGCTGGGCCCGTGAGCCATGGCCGCTGAGCCCGTGCGTCCGGAGCCTGTGCCCCGCAACGGGAGAGGCCACAACAGTGAGAGGCCCGCGGACCGCAAAAAAAAAAAAAAAAAAAAAAAAAAAAAAAAAAAAAAAAAAAAAAAAAAAAAAAAAAAAAAAAAAAAAAAAAAAAAAAAAAAAAAAAAGGATTACTTAATATCCTGACTGAGAGATTGTAAACAGAAGGGTTAGCAACCTGCCGTTATCAAAGAACACTTCCCAAAGCTGGCCCCAAACTGCAGCCTGGCTGCATGCTCTGAGCCCCAGCATTTCCTCCTAGGAAAATAGAAGATGAGGAAACCAAGGTTCAGGAAAATGAAGAGAGGTGTTCAAAGTCACAGTACAGAGCTAGTAAACAAAAGGCCAGCATCTGAAGTCAAGTCTGTCAGTTCTAAACCTTACACTCAAGGCCAGGGCACCTCTCTGGGAATTCCAAAGATGCCATGGCACTTCCACATTTCACAGTAACGTCATTTACAATGAGGCTTCTTGTGTGCCTCATGGTAGGGGATGTGGGGTACACAGCCCTGGCTGCTGGATATGAGGGTGGGCGGGGGGAGGGCAGAGCCACGTTGGGCTGCCGCCCATACCTGCTCTCCTCCCATGTTGACCAGCAGCTCTGTGCCATTGGGGCTGAAGGTCACATAGGTGGCGACCAGCACTCTCAGACGGTTGTTGTAGTCGGGCAGCTTCACTGGCAGGTGACCTGCAGGGAACAGCCCTGTTACCCTAGTGTGAGGCTTCCAATCCCTCCCAATGTTGAGCCCTTACTATATGAACTGGGCCAACTGTGTTATATGCTTTATCTCATTGAGTCATTACAACCCTATTTTACAGAAAAGAAATTAAGACTCCTCAAGGGTAAGTAATTTACCAAAGGTTATATGATAGCTGGTCACTGACAGTCATCAAAGCCCAGGTCTGTCTGATTCTAAACCCCTTGCTCTTGGTCATCATGCCATGCTGCCTCCTTGCACTGCCCCACAGACAATCAGCACCCTGCCAAGAGTTTAGGGCCAGAGTTGGGCTGAGCCCTACCTGCTACGTAATACTGGGCTGCACCATCCGGAAGGGGCTTCTGCCGGTCACAGAAGGTGTGCACACCTGCTGAAGGGCTCTGCTTCATGCTCTTTCTGGTGGGAAGGCAAACCATATAGGTTATAAGGCCTAACAGTACTCCTGGCTAGACCATACCACACTTCCTGGAGAAAAACCCAAGTGTATATCCCTGGAGAGATACAGGAGGAGGTACCTCTCTTCCTTATCTCAGCACCCCCAAAGGTCCACCAACTAGACAGCTGTGGACACATACATTACAGTGCTTTATAAGTAGGTCCTGCCTACTTGTCTTGGTTCATGGCCACCCTATTATTCCCATTTTACAGATGAAGAAGCTAAAAGCTCAAGGCCCGCCCTAAGTCATGCAGCGTGTGAAGAGCAATAGTGGTCACCCAAATCCACAAAGGAAAGTAATGCAGGCCAGAAGTTTCTGCACTTGTCCCAGGAGTCCACTGAAAACCCAGGCTGGCGGAGCCGCTCAGGTCTGGGACTTCTGTGGAGATTCTGAGTATATTCTACTTTTGTTTAAAAAAAAAAAGAATAAGGTAGAATTATATGTACAAATAAAGGAATTACATGTATAAGATTATAACTCTGTATACACACTCATAGTGAAAGAACAAGCAGAAAATACTATATACAGTGATTTCTTTCAGGTAATGAAGTATGGGTAATTTCTTTAGTATACTTTTCATATTTTCCAAAATAAGCATGGATTAAATTTTTTTAAAAAGAATCACAAAATTAAAAAAACCCACCTCCGGGCTTCCCTGGTGGCACAGTGGTTAAGAACCTGCCTGCCAATGCAGGGGACATGGGTTGGAGCCCTGGTCCGGGAAGATCCCACATGCCGTGAAGCAACTAAGCCCATGTGCCACAACTACTGAGCCTGTGCTCTAGAGCCCGCGAGCCGCAACTACTGAGCCCACGTGCCACAACTACTGAAGCCTGCGCGCCTAGAGCCTGTGCTCTGCAACAAGAGAAGCCACCGCAATAAGCCCGCGTGCCGCAACGAAGAGTAGACCCCGCTCGTTGCAACTAGAGAAAGCCCACGCACAGCAACGAAGACCCAATGCAGCCACAAATAAATAAATAAAATAGATACAACATTAAAGAAATAAAAAATGTAAAAAAAAAAGCAAAAACAACCCACCTCAAAAAGAAGAGGGCATGGCAATGAGGGAAAGGGGCAGCAGGTTCCGGGTTCCCTTGCCCACGGGAGGCCGCGCTATTCATACCTGTGGTTATGGATCATGCGAATGTCATAGAGCCTCACAAAGGGCCCACTGGCCCCCACTGCCAGGCAGTTGTTGTCCTGGGGGTTGACGGTGAGGCACTTGGCCTCCACCAGCTGGCCACAGTACTCTGTCAGGTCAATCAGCACCTCCGAGTGTTTGCTGTTCTCCCGAAGGTCATACTGGCTGTGAGAGAGGACACAGTGGGTTGGGGGTTGTGCCCGTGGGTGGAAGGCAGGGGAGAAGCCAAGGCCCAAATGCAAAGGAATTGGGAGTGGCTTTGAACCTGTTTGTAAATAATAAGAATGTCAAAAACTACTCCCATTTCTTGAGTGCCTACTGTGTGCCAGGCACCTGTAGTAGGCTTCACACATTCTGTTTTATTCTAACATAACTCTTTAAGGTAGATACTACTAAACCCTTTTTTTTAAAAAACAGATATCAATATTATTGTTACTAAGTACTATCACTACTGACTACTAACACTTAGTGAGAAATTGCTTTGTGTCCAGTATTGTTCCCAAGTGTTATACATGTATTATCTAATTAAATTCTCACACCATCTCTAGGTACCACTAGAAGTTCAAAGAAGCTAAATAACTTGCCTGGACGACACTGCAGTAAGTGCAGCACTGAGATAGTGCAGAGCTGGAAAGACTGCATTTTAACCCCTCTGCTCTGATCCTTGATTAAGAATAATTCTATTCTTAACCTAGTTTCTTGCAGGAGATGAAAGAAGTATAGAGGTGACAGAAAAGAAAATCTGGAGATCATCTAAGAGCTACCTAGAAACACCAACTGCCAGGACAAGCCCAAGTCCCATCCGGGTGGTAAAGGTCATGCCAAAACATCCACCCAGCGTCAGCACACTCCTACTGGGGAACTGCTTTGATGCTGGGACACAGGCACATCCAGAGAATGGCGAGGGCATCATTCATGTGCTCACCCACCTCCGCCTAAACATCTCCAATAATTTCTTCATTGTTCACTTATCTTTCTAAGCCATCCTCACCAGATTGCTCTTCCTAAAATATTGTTTTTGTTGCATCACTTTCTTGCTCAAAAAATTGCAGAGATTCCTCAATACTTTTAGCATGAGTTTACTCTTTGTTTACTTCTATCAAACTACTCAGTCTGGTTTTCAAGACATGATTTCACATACCTCTCCAACCTTGCTCCTCAGTTTTCTAAGTGTGGGTCAGTTACAGCCTCAGAACTGTGTCCTGTATGTGGCACGTTTACCCATGCCTTCACAAACTCTGCTCAAGCTGGGGAGTCCACTCTGCTTTTCCTTGCCCATCCAAATCCTGTCTATTCTGGAAGGCCAGCTTGTGTTCACCTTCTGCTAGGACTCCTCCCCTGACTGTGCCTGCCCCTAAGTGCTTAGGCTCCTGCCCCATGCCCTAGGTGCTTAGCCTCTACCTGCTGCCCTGGCACAGTCTAGTCAGTCAGGGTCAACCAGCACAACAGAGAGTTGGACCCGCCACCGACCAAGTGCACTGTGTCTGCTAAGTACTGTGGCTAAAGTTTTACGGGCACTATCTCAATTTTAATGCTCAGGCCAACAAAAGAGATATTATGATAATTCCCATTTTATAGATGAGGAAACTGAGGTCCGGGGGGGTGAAGTGATTTGCCCCAGACACTGAGTGACAGAGGGAGGACTTGACTTGATCTGTCTGAGTTCTAGCTCATGTATGACTTAGACACCCCTCCTGCTCTGTAACAGGGAAGAGGGCACAAAGCCCCATAGTATCTCAAAGAAGGCAATTAAAGCAGATTGTGGAGATAAGGAAAAAGTTCTAAGGTTATATGTGAAGAAAGGAGCTAAAGAAAGGGAATGAGACCATTTTAAGAAGAAGGGAAGTAGAGGCAAAGGTGTGACGATATAGGCCAGTGAAAAGGGGGAGAGTCCACTTAACCATTTCTGGCTGGCTATCCCCCTCCCAGGAATATGCCCATTGAGCGACTGTTCAAGGGAAATGTATCAAGTGCCTCTATGTGCCAGGTATTGTGCTGGGCTCTAGGAACACAACCAAGGACAAGAAAGACATGGACAAGACAGACAAAATGCTGAGGGAGTTTACTACTCAGTGAGGGACACAGACAAAAAAGTAAACCATCAAGTAAATAAAATAAAAGAACTATAGAGGGTGATTAGGGCTATAGAGGATACAATTAGGGCACGGAGACAAAGAACAATGGTGGGGGATCTATTTTAGATAGGATGGTCAGAGAAGGTGCTTCTCAGGAGGTGACTCTCAAGCTGTCTCCTTAGGGTAAGAAAGAGTTGAGAAAGAGCTGGGACTGAGAAAACCAGTTAGAGGGAACAGCAAGTATGAAAGCCCAGAGGAGGCAGACAGTGCATCTGAGATGGTGAGAAAGCCAGTGGGCTTGAATGTTGCTCAGGAGAGGGTAAGAAGTGGGGAAGGTGAAGAACAGGGTAGGTAAATCAGTGGAGTTTGTTCACTGATAACTGTGCTGGGCAGACAAATGAGGCTGGAACTCTGTTGAAGGGAAGGAGCCAGGCCTGTGGAAGGAAGCAGTAGGGCAGATAGGATGGGGGAACCGACATGGAGTGGGAGCCGGGGAGGCACAGGCCCCACTCCCTGCCTCAGGCCCTCACCGGATAAGCCCATCCTCAGCAGCGCTCCAGAATGTGTTGGGCCACATGGGCGCCGTGGCGATGCGTTTCACCCGGTTTGTGTGGTCTCCAAACATGTGGATCGTCTCCTTTACTGTCAGGTCGTGGACATGCACCTTGGAGTCAGCTGCCCCTGTGATCAAGATGCGGTCCCCAGCGTGAGGCAGGAACTGCTTGGGAGAGATTGAAGAAGAGGTTGGCAGGTGGTGGGGCTACAGGCCACGGAAGGAGACTAGCCTGGATGTTAGCACCTTTTTTTCCCTCTCCATATCAGATAAGAAAATGAGCCCATCCAAGACAATCCACCAAGAAAACTTTGGATCTCGAGTATCAGCCTGTAGGCCTAAAGGTCAAAATCAGGATGTACACCTTTATTTTGCCAGAGTGGTCCAGACCTGTGCCAAGCTGGACTATCTAAGGAACCCTCTTCCTCTGATTCTTCCCCAGGTAAGAACTGAATGGATGATAATCATAGCTGTTACCACTTGCTAAGCACTTACCATGTGCTAGACATCGAGCAGGTAATTTATCTTATTAATACTTACAATAACCCCATTAAAAATTGAGGTTCGGTACTAGCGTTCAGGAGGACTGTCAATTCAAACTCAAGTCCGTCTGACTCCTATATGCCTCATGATGGCTACTTAATAACCTGGGGGTTAAGTAATAAATTAGTCTTGAAATGAAAAGGACTTTCAGTGTTATAAGGGAGTGGGTGTTTTAAATTGGTTCAAATATTTCTGGAGAACAATCTGGCAATAGGTAAGAAACATAAAAACTATTTCTATCTTTTGACCTAAAACTTCCACTTCTGAGAAATAATTCTAAAAGAAAAAAGGGACCTATGCAGAAATGCTCCAAGTAGCACTCCTTATAATGGCAAGTGCTGGAAATGGCTCAAAAGTCAGAACTTGGGGAAGGGCTGAGCATCAAAAGAATACATCTTTATGTGGCCGTTATTCAAAAGGACAACCCCATCATTCTGATGAAGTTGAGAACAAAATATTCCAGATCACATATGGCAAGGTCAAAATAGCCACAAACATAACGTTGATTAATAATTTTTAAAACGTATACAGTTCTATCACCTAGTGTTGAGGAAGAAAAATATTCGGGTGTGGTATTAGTTGAGTTATTCTCGTCTTTCTTAAGTTTGAAAGATTGAGTTATCTTTTTTTCTTAGTTGAAAAGTTTCTCCCAGCCCACAACAAGGCTGAAAGGGTGCTGGGGTCTGGGGGGGTGGGGGAGAGGGTGTTGACATTTTCCTGCATTTAAGTAGCTAAAGCCCCACTTGACTTTAACAATTCACTCT
>NW_006786690.1:731601-768989 GCF_000442215.2 Lipotes vexillifer
ACTCTTTCCACAGGCACTTCTCTAATAGCTCACCAGCATAAGGGCTAGATGAAACAGATGGAATTTGATCATTTTTAGGGACAACTAGTAGTCTTTAATCCTGGCTGGAGACAACATATACCCCACGCACAATAGAAATAAACAGGAGAACCCCTGGGAAGAGCTTGTGGCCACTGCCATACTCGTTCCACACTATAGATGCCACCAGGGGGAGCTCGTGGGTTAAATAAATAGATCCGTGGTATTTTATTACCAGAAGAGAGAGGAACCCTTTTCTGTACCTTTTTATAACAGAAGAGGAGGCTGAGAGTCTGTGAATATAAGTGCCTTGCCCAAGGCCTTACTATTAGGGAATATCAAGGTCATTGTCCAATTCTGGTCTCTGAACTCAACATTTTGTGTTCTGTGATGCCAAACTGAGAGCTTAGGTCCCTTCCCCGGATCTGACCCCACAGATTTAAACTGGACCTAACACTTTTCAGGGGAGGAAAGCAGTCTCTGTTCATCATGCAAGAGGTGAATCAGCATTGTTCTGTCTCTCAAATCACAGAAATTCATCTAGGATTGGTCCCTGGAACAGGAGATGAGAATCAGAGCTTAGGAAAGAAGCGCTGATTAGTGAAATAAGTTGGTTTTGAGCTCTTGAATCTATCTTCTTCTTCAGGTATCTTGTAATTCATCTTGATATTAATTAGGAAAATATTTCTTAGATTAGTGAGGCTTTCCAAAGGACAGCCTCACTCTCACATACATCCATTACAGAATTTCAGAGCTGGAAAGTCCTTAAAGGTCATTTCCTTCAGCCTTCAACCTAGCAGATGAAAGTTCCCAGTGAGGAATACCTCAGTGCTAGGACATTTACTAGATCCTCAGAAGGCCCATTTTACCTTTTTCAAATATCTCTAAGCATTAGACAATTCTTTCCTTCATCAGGCCTACATTTGCTTCTGAAAACTTAACAGTCACTATTCCTAGGTCTGTTCTTTGGGACCGAGAGGCACAAGTTTCATGTCACTTCCACATAACAGGTCTTCAGAGGTCTGAAGTCCTTTAAGTCCCCTGCCTCCCTCTTCTCAGCTCAACTCCCCTCGACCAACAATCAGAGACTCATTTCCTATGAAAAGTAGAACAGCTAAAAGCACCTGTGACAGGTGCTTTTTAAATCAATCATCTCATTAAACCGTAACATCAACGCTGTGGATTGCTACTTCCTTTTTTAGTTAAATTATTTATTTACTCATTCATTCATTAATGTGCGGGATTTTCCTTAGCTACTTCCTTTTTACAGATGGGTAAACAGGCCCAGAGGGGTCAGGCGATTTTCCCAGTTCACACAGCTTCCAAGGAGCAGATAAGGGAGTCAAACACAGGTCTGCCTGCTACTGAAGTTCATGCTCAGAACCATACCTCCCATCATCACCACTCACATAAGTATAAATTCATTTGGAGCTTGCCTCTTGGCTCTAACAGAAGAAGCAGAGCATGGAAAAGAGACGGAATTTCAGGAATCACCAGCAGATGCTCAGATCACAAAGATGTCTGTGACCCCAGGGTATACATGGGACACACACATGCAAACACAACCATGTGCACAGCCCAGTCACACCATTCACTTGCTTTGTGGCTTATCCTGCTCACCTTGACAGAAAAGATATTTGCAGTGTGTCCTGTGTGCATGGAAAGCAGCTTCTTATGGTGCAGCGGGTCCCACACAATCGTGTGCTGGTCATCAGAACCAGAGGCCAGCAAGCTGTAAGCAGAGAGAAAGAACAGTTCTGACCTCTCCTCAAGTTCCTGCCCCCACCCCCTCCTCTATCCCATGTTTCCCAGTTGATAAGGACTTAGGCTGCACAGAACTTGAAGAACAGTAGATGTCACAGAATATAAGGTTATCTTGTAAACAGTGATTGATTCTCTCCTAGTTTGTCCTGAGAATTCCTCATCATTCCTTAAACGCAACAGCTTATCAAAAAAACAGGGTTTGGAAGGTCATTCAACTTTCCATCTATCTGGGATTCATTGTTTAACTGTGTATTGATAATGATGAACTAAACTTAAGTACATAGCAGAGAGCAGCAGTCTCCACTCTTGGGTCCACTCTTTTCCTTAGATCTACAAAGAGGAAGGAAAGTCCCCTTCTCCCAACCTCCCCGTACCATTCTCCAGAACCCCCTAGGTGTCGGAGCTCATACTTACTCTCCTTTCTCATTCCACTCCAGACAGTTGACACATCCTGAGTGACCCTGGGGGAGAAAATGGAGAGGGACAAGAAGAGAGTCAGTTAGAGGTTCTCCTGGATAACTCAACATCAAGAAGTGGAAGTGAACAGGTAAAATAGCCTTTCCGTCATCAGTGTTTTCCAGGCATACGTGAGTGACCAGGATTGAATTAAACTGCCTGGCATTTTACAATATATAAAGTACCTTCCTATTCATGATCTCACTTGATACTGAACCCCTCTGAGCCATAAAGGGCAGATTTCATTGATCCTATTTTGCAGAAAAGTAAACTGAAGTTCAGATAATAGTAGTACAAGTTATATCCAAACAAATTTCTGCTCCTACCACTAGAGGGGACATGTCAACAGTCCCTTCAAGGGACACCCCCTCAGCCACAGAAAATCTGGCAGAGGAGCAACTGACTGAAAGGCAGCCGATTAGCTAGAAGGCTGAGCTTCCATTCATTTGGCACATATTTAATTCATCGAGCACTTACTGCATGCCAGGTACTGTTCAGATGCTGGGGGCAGAGCAGTATACAAAATAAATCTTGTATTTAGATTCTTCTGCAGCTTACTTCCAAGTAGGTGGAGCCTGATATAGTGAGGTAAATTAAGCTTGGGGATTTGAATTGAGAGACATGGAGAAGTGAGGCAGTTAATGACAGATGCTGAAGTTGAAAGCATGTGCAGAGAGAAGTCATGGCAAAGCTAGAATTAAGAGGAAACAGAATCCATGGAAAGCAGAAGGTATGAAGTGGCAGAAACGAGTCTTACATGGGAGAAGGAGAGAACAAGTCACTTCCATTCCTACACTCTGTTCTTTCTTCCCCTCACCCTCCCTCATTCCTAATGGCACCTTGATTTTCATTTCATTATCTGCCCAGCCCAAATCAGACCATGTGTAAGTTCACTGTCCTTTCCACAGTGATAGGTTCAGGAACTTAGATCTAAGCCAAATTGGACACGGCATTCACTTGGACACAGGTACTGGCTCAGAAATGAGCCTGTGACCCCAATTGGATGCAAGGGGGCCAGTTGCTGGGAGTGTGTGGAAAAGGAGTTTTCTCATTTTCAGGAGAGAGTCTATGAAAGGGATGACTTTCTTTCTCTGGATGCTGGGTGTCCTAATGTGACTCCTGGACTTGTGACCACGAGGGTAGCCAGCCTGAGAGTGAAATAAACAGAGAGAGGAAAGCCAAGCCAAGGGAATCACAGAAAAATGGAGCCAAAGTGACCAGAGTAACCAGCCCTGATGCCTACCCTACTCCTGGGCTTCCAGTCAGGAGCCAGTCTGCTCATTATTGTTTAAGGTCACTTGAGTTGGGCTGTTACCTGCGGCCCAGAGCATCTGATTAACTCATTCCTCAGCTCTCAGTTTATCAGCACCTCCCTCAAGGTGCCTTTCCCACCCTGTAACTCTGGGAAGGAGGCACATCCTTCCTGTGGGCTCCTACTGTCACAATGTATTATGGCTCTGCGTTGACATGGTTATTTTGCTTCACCACACTGAGCTGCAGGGAAGTGGCCTCTGTGTACTGTGTTCGCTATATCCCCTAGGCCAGGTACAGTGCCTGGCACATATCTGCTGCATAATGAACAAGTGAGTCCAGGGGGACTAGTGGGAAGAATCAAGAGACATGAACAAATCTAATTCCCTGACTCTCTAGGCAGAAGAGGCTTTCCCTCTGCCTTCTCCTTCCTTCTTACCTGTTGTCCTATAAAGATTCTCATTTGAGTTGATCCTCATTTCTTTCTGGGTTCTGCACTTAAATACATTATGACTCTGGTCACTCTTTCTGGATCAGAATCATTTCTATCCTCACCCCTCTCATTTTCCTACCAGGCTTTAAATTACTTGTGCCCAGGGCTCAAGTCTTCAGCTTGCAACTTCCCAGAGTACCAAGGGCCTTGAACGAGCGCCACTTACTGAGGGTTTACAAAGAGCGAGGCACAGTACCTTGCACTTGTGGTAGGGAGAACAACGGCCCGCCTACAAACGTCCATGTCCTGATCCTCTGGAACCCATGAATATGTTATGGTAGGTGGCAAAAGGGACTTCGCAGATATGATTAAGGTTAAAATCCTTGAGGTGGGGAGATTAGCCTAGATTATCCAGGTGAGCCCAATATAATCACATAAGTCCTTAAAATCAGTGAACCTTGGGACTTCCCTGGCAGCCCAGTGGTTAAGACTTCGCCTTCCAATGCAGGGGGTGCAGGTTCGATCCTTGGTCAGGGAGCTAAGATCCCACATACCTCGGGGCCAAAAAACCAAAACATAAAACAGAAGCAATATTGTAACAAATTCAATAAAGACTTTAAAAATGGTCCACGTCAAAAAAAAAAAAAAAAAAAAATCAGTGAACCTTTCCTGGCTGCAGAGAGTAGAGAGATGTAGGTGTGACAGGGACTCAACCTGCTATTGCCAGTTCTGAAGATGGAAGAAGGGGGTCATGAGCGAATAAATAAAGCAATCTCTAAAAAGCGGGAATTGCAAGAAAATGGATTCTACTCTATAGCCTCCAGAAGGAGCATAGCCCTGTCAAGACTTTAGCCTGGTGAGACCCATGTCCGACTTCCAATCTACAGAACTGTAAGATAATAAATTTGTGTTGTTTTAAGCCACTAAGTTTGTGGTAATTTGTTGTGGTAGCAACAGAAAACTAATACAGCATTCTACATCCATTATCTTAAGAAACAGGTATCGATTCACAGAAAGATAGACAAGATGAAAAGGCAGAGGGCTATGTACCAGATGAAGGAACAAGATAAAACCCCAGAAAAACAACTAAATGAAGTGGAGATAGGCAACCTTCCAGAAAAAGAATTCAGAATAACGATAGTGAAGATGATCCAGGACCTTGGAAAAAGAATGGAGGCAAAGATCGAGAAGATGCAAGAAATGTTCAACAAAGACCTAGAAGAATTAAAGAACAAACAAACAGAGATGAACAATACAATAATTGAAATGAAAAACACACTAGAAGGAATCAATACCAGAATAACTGAGGCAGAAGAACAGATAAGTGACCTGGAAGACAGAATGGTGGAATTCACTGCTGCGGAACAGAATAAAGAAAAAAGGATGAAAAGAAATGAAGACAGCCTAAGGGACCTCTGGGACAACATTAAATGCAACAACATTCACATTATAGGGGTCTCAGAAGGAGAAGAGAGAGAGAAAGGACCATAGAAAATATTGGAAGAGATTATAATAGAAAACTTCCCCAACATAGGAAAGGAAATAGCCACCCAAGTCCAGGAAACGCAGAGAGTCCCAGGCAGGATAAACCCAAGGAGACACATAGTAATCAAATTGGCAAAAATTAAAGACAGAGAAAAATTACTGAAAGCAGCAAGGGAAAAACGACTCCCCTAGGAGTTCCCAAGGGAACTCCCATAAGGTTAACAGCTGATTTCTCCAGCAGAAACTCTACAAGCCAGAAGGGAGTGGCATGATATACTTAAAGTGATGAAAGGGAAGAACCTACAACCAAGATTACTCTACCCAGCAAGGATCTCATTCAGATTCGATGGAGAAATCAAACACTTTACAGACAAGCAAAAGTTAAGAGAATTCAGCACCACCAAACAGCTCTACAACAAATGCTAAAGGAACTTCTCTAAGTGGGAAACATGAGAGAAGAAAAGGACCTACAAAAACAAACCCAAAACAATTAAGAAAATGATAATAGGAACATACATATTGATAATTACCTTAAACATGAATGGATTAAATGCTCCAACCAAAAGACACAGGCTTGCTGAATGGATACAAAAACAAGACCCATATACGTGCTGTCTACAAGAGACCCACTTCAGACCTAGGGACACATACAGACTGAAAGTGAGGGGATGGAAAAAGATAGTCCATGCAAATGGAAATCAAAAGAAAGCTGGAGTAGCAATACTCATATCAGATAAAATAGACTTTAAAATAAAGAATGTTACAAGAGACAAGGAAGGACAGTACACAGTGATCAAGGGATCGATCCAAGAAGAAGATATAACAATTATAAATATATATGCACCCGACATAGGAGCACCTCAATACATAAGGTAACTGCTAACAGCTATAAAAGAGGAAATCGACAGTAACACCCGACATAGGAGCACCTCAATACATAAGGTAACTGCTAACAGCTATAAAAGAGGAAATTGGGGCTTCCCTGGTGGCGCAGTGGTTGAGAGTCCACCTGCCGATGTGGGAGACGCGGGTTCGTGACCCGGTCTGGGGGGATCCCACGTGCCGCGGAGCGGCTGGGCCCGTGAGCCATGGCCGCTGGGCCTGCATGTCCGGAGCCTGTGCTCCGCAATTCACATTATAGGGGTCTCAGAAGGAGAAGAGAGAGAGAAAGGACCATAGAAAATATTGGAAGAGATTATAATAGAAAACTTCCCCAACATAGGAAAGGAAATAGCCACCCAAGTCCAGGAAACGCAGAGAGTCCCAGGCAGGATAAACCCAAGGAGACACATAGTAATCAAATTGGCAAAAATTAAAGACAGAGAAAAATTACTGAAAGCAGCAAGGGAAAAACGACTCCCCTAGGAGTTCCCAAGGGAACTCCCATAAGGTTAACAGCTGATTTCTCCAGCAGAAACTCTACAAGCCAGAAGGGAGTGGCATGATATACTTAAAGTGATGAAAGGGAAGAACTGGAACATTCTCCAGGAGAGATCAGATCTTGAGTCACAAATCAAGCCTCAGTAAATTTAAGAAAATTGAAATCATATCAAGCATCTTTTCTGACCACACGCTGAGATTAGAAATCAATTACAGGGAAAAAAATGTAAAAAACACAAACACATGGAGGCTAAACAATATATTACTAAATAACCAAGAGATCACTGAAGAAATCAAAGAGGAAATCAGAAAATACCTGGAGACAAATGACAATGAAAACACGACAATCCAGAACCTATGGGATGTGGCAAAAGTAGTTCTAAGAGGGAAGTTTATAGCTATACAAGCCTACCTCAAGAAACAAGAAAAATCTCAAACAATCTAACCTTACACCTAAAGGAACTAGAGGAAGAACAAACAAAACCCAAAGTTAGCAGAAGGAAAGAAATCATCAAGATCAGAGCAGAAATAAATGAAATAGAAACAATACCAAAGATCAATAAAACTAAGAGCTGGTTCGTTGAGAAGCTAAGCAAAATTGATAAACCATTAGCCAGACTCATCAAGAAAAAGAGGGAGAGGACTCAAATCAATAAAATTAGAAATGAAAAAGGAGAAGTTACAACAGACACCACAGAAATACAAAGCATCCTAAAGACTACTACACGCAACTCTATGCCAATAAAATGGACAACCTGGAAGAAATGGACAAATTCTTAGAAAGGTATAACCTTCCAAGACTGAACCAGGAAGAAATAGAAAATATGAACAGACCAATCACAAGTAATGAAATTGCAACTGTGATTAAAAATCTTCCAACAAACAAAAGTCCAGGACCAGATGGCTTCACAGGTGAATTCTATCAAACATTTAGAGAAGAGCTAACATCCATCCTTCTCAAACTCTTCCAAAAAATTGCAGAGGAAGGAAAACTCTTCCAAACTCATTCTACGAGGCCACCATCACCTTGATACCAAAACCAGACAAGGATGTCACAAAGAAAGAAAACTACAGGCCAATATCACTGATGAACATAGATGCAAAAATCCTCAACAAAATACTAGCAAACAGAATCCAACAGCACATTAAAAGGATCATACACCATGATCAAGTGGGGTTTATTCCAGGAACTCAAGGATTCTTCAATATATGCAAATCAATCAATGTGATACACCATATTAAGAAATTGAAGAATAAAAACCATATGGTCATCTCAATAGATGCAGAAAAAACTTTTGACAAAATTCAACACCCATTTATAATAAAACCTCTCCAGAAAGTGGGCATAGAGGGAACCTACCTCAACATAATAAAGGCCATATACGACAAACCCACAGCAAACATTATTCTCAATGGTGAAAAACTGAAAGCATTTCCTCTAAGATCAGGAACAAGACAAGGGTGTCCACTCTAACCACTATTATTCAACATAGTTTTGGAAGTCCTAGCCATGGCAATCAGAGAAGAAAAAGAAATAAAAGGAATACAAATTGGAAAAGAAGAAGTAAAACTGTCACTGTTTGCAGATGACATGATACTATACATAGAGAATCCAAAAGATGTCACCAGAAAACTACTAGAGCTAATCAATGAATTTGGTAAAGTTGCAGGATACAAAATTAATGCACAGAAATCTCTTGCATTCCTATACCCTAATGATGAAAAATCTGAAAGAGAAATTAAGGAAACACTCCCATTTACCACTGCAACAAAAAGAATAAAATACCTAGGAATAAACCTACCTAAGGAGACAAAAGACCTGTATGCAGAAAACTGTAACACTGATTAAAGAAATTAAAGATGATACCAACAGGTGGAGAGATATACCATGTTCTTGGATTGGAAGAATCAATGACCCCGTCTCCAGTCCCATCCCCCTGAGCTACCCATGCTAACACCTGCTACCTACTGCCCATGCTTTTCCCGCTTTTCCCATGCTCATTCAAACAGATGCAAATGCATTGTATGGAATATGGAGACACAAAAGACTCCAAATAGCCAAAGCAGTCTAGAGGGAAAAGAACGGAGCTGGAGGAATCAGACTCCCTGACTTCAGACTATACTACAAAGCTACAGTAATCAAGACAATATGGTACTGACACAAAACCAGAAATATAGATCAATGGAACAAGATAGAAAGCCCAGAGATAAACCCACGCACCTATGGTCTACTAATCTATGACAAAGGAGGCAAGGATATACAATGGAGAAAAGACAGTCTCTTCAATAAATGGCGCTGGGAAAACTGGACAGCTACATGTAAAAGAATGAAATTAGAACACTCCCTAACACCATATACAAAAATAAACTTAAAATGGATTAGAGAACTAAATGTAAGACTGGACACTATAAAACTCTTAGAGGAAAACTTAGGAAGAACACTCTTTGACATAAATCACAGCAAGATCTTTTTTGATCCACCTCCTAGAATGATGGAAATAAAAACAAAAATAAACAATGGGACCTAATGAAACTTAAAAGCTTTTGCACAGCAAAGGAAAACATAAACAAGACGAAAAGAGAACCCTCAAAATGGGAGAAAATATTTGCAAACGAATCAACAGACAAAGGATTAATCTCCAAAATACGTAAACAGCTCATGCAGCTCAATATTAAAACCTAAACAGACATTTCTCCAAAGAAGACATACAGATGGCCAAGAAGCACATGAAAAGCTGCTCAACATCACTAATTATTAGAGAAATACAAATCGAAACTGCAATGAGGTATCACCTCACACCAGTTAGGATGGGCATCATCAGAAAATGTACGAACAACAAATGCTGGAGAGGGTGTGGAGAAAACGGAACCCTCTCGCACTGTTGGTGGGAATGTAAATTAATACAGCCACTATGGAGAACAGTTTGGAGGTTCCTTAAAAAACTAAAAATAGAATTACATAGGACCCAGAAATCCCATTCCTGGGCATATACCCAGAGATAACCATAATTCAAAAAGACACATGCACCGCAATGTTCATTGCAGCACTATTTACAATAGCCAGGTCATGGAAGCAACCTAAATGCCCATCGACAGACAAATGGATAAAGAAGATGTGGTACATATATACAATGGAATATCACCCGGCCATAAAAAGGAACAAAATTGGGTCATTTGTAGAGACATGGATGGATCTAGAGACTGTCATACAGAGTGAAGTAAGTCAGAAAGAGAAAAACAAATATCGCATATTAACGCATATATGTGAAACCTAGAAAAATGGTACAGATGAATCGGTTTGCAGGGCAAAAATTGAGACACAGATGTAGAGAACAAACATATGGACACCAATGGGGGAAAGCGGCAGGGGGTGGTGGTGGTGGTGTGCTGAACTGGGCGATTGAGATTGACATGTATACACTAATGTGTATAAAATGGATGACTAATAAGGACCTGCTGTATAAAAAAATAAAATTAAATTAAAAAATTAAAAAAATTAACTAACTCCTTACTTGAATGATCATCTATATTCTAGAAATACAATGTGAATGTCCAAAAAAAAAAGAAACAAGTATCATTACTCATTTCATGGATAAGAAAAACAATGCTCAGAGAGGTTAGGTAATCTGCTGCGATACTGTGATTTATATATATATTTATGCTTAAGAAAGATATATTTAGTCTTCATCCTTACTTCTGGCACAGAGTTCCTAAAACCCTTGGAATTTCCTAAGTAATAAGAGTGATAAAGGTTTCGTGATATTCATAACAAACCTCTTTCAACTAACACCTGAGGTTTATGTTAATGAAGTGATTTCTGGAAAGCACCTAAGGATGGAGAACCAAACATATGATTGGAGGGCGGGAACTTTCAGTCCCACCTCCCTGACTTCCAGGGAGGGGAGAGGGGCTGGAGGTTGAACTGATCACCAATGGTCAATGATTTAATCAACCATGCCAATGTGAAGAAAAACCAAAAAGGACAGGGTTCAGAAAGCTTCTGTGTTGGTACACATGTGGAGATTTGGGGAGAGTGGCATGCTTGGAGAGGGCATGGAAGCTATGCACCCCTTCCCATATACCTTGCCCTATGCAGCTCTTTTATCTGGTCGTTCCTCAATTATATCCTTTTATAATAAATCGGTAATCTAGTAAGTAAAATGTTTCTCTGAGTTCTGTGAGTCACTTTAGCAAATTAATTGAACCAAAGGAGAAGGTGTTTGGAACCTCTAATTTATAGCCAGTTGGTCCAAAGCACAGGTGACAACCTGGATTTGCCACTGCCATCTGAAGTAGGTGTTGGGGGTAGGGAACAGTAGGGCAGTCTTGTAGGACTGAACCCTTAACCTGCGGGATCTGATGCTATCTCCAGGTAGATCCTGTCAGAATTGAGTTACATTGTAGGGAACCCAGCTGGTAACACAGAGTTGCTTGGTGGTGTAAACAAACAAACAAACAACCCCCCCGCCCCACATGTTAGACATGGCTAATGTGGCACAGCTAGTAGTGGTATCAGGAAGCATTTTAACTCAAGAGCTCAGGCTCGTAAGCACTGTCTGAAAAATGTATTAATGCTTCCAGAATTACTGTATTTGTCCTCAAATCAGTAGCCCGTCCAAAGTATAGAAGACAGGCCACAGTAGACAAATATGATACTTATGATTCATTTTTACATAGTAAAAAATAGCTCAGAGGCAGGTAAGTTGGAGAAAGTGTAGAGAGAAAGCCCAAACCAGATTCTACATAAATACAAAGTAACTATTGGAAAAAAACATTAATAAAGGGCTCCATAAGTTAGAATGTATATTTGGGAAGCTAATTTACAAGGCACAGACTGTTTAAGAGGATTTGTTTTGGCCTTGATAAATAAGGCTGGCTTAGATTAGGTACACGATCTATAATTACGTTGACAAATACAATGGAAGAAAATATGCCTATGACATATCAGAATTAAACACTGGGTAAAAAGGGGAGAAAACCTCAAACTTTAAAGGAACAGAGAGGAGGGACTGTTTACAGATGGCTCCTAAAGAGGAATAGACCTCTGTGTGCCTCCCTGGAACCCAGGAAATGTTTCTACTTAGGGTGAGCCTTCCACACCAGGGATCTGGAGAAAATAGAAAGTGCACAGAGAAAGTACCTGGAATAAAAGCTACAAATCTCACTTAAGTTAAAAATTACAACCCCTTACTTCCTGCTTAACTTTATTAAATATTGATTATAATTACTATTTATTATAAGTTCCTATAAATTTCTAGGTAGCATGGTATACAGGAGGAAAAGGAGGCAGGGAGAAGCGTTTTACCACTGACACTGCTTAGAATTGTAAGTGCATAATGATAAAAAGCAAATGGACTTTTAGGTGGTTTTCTTACTGCTTTTAAATTCCTTACAGACCATGCACCCCCTTACAAGCCTGCACTACTGCCCCCAATTTGGCATGCCGCTGCTAGGTAGAATACTAGCTATTAATATACCTGATCTCATTATCACTCTCTTTTTACAGGTGAGACCAAGTCTCAGAGATATTAAATAACTTAGCCAGGGTCACACAAATTGTAAACACCAGAGCCCGGATAGGAACCCAGGTCCATATGACTCCAAAGTATTTCTCTGGCTGTGCTGGATTACCTCAAATGTCACCCTTATTCCCACCTGTATTAAAAAGAGATCTCACTGTTGCCATCACTTTAGAGAACTGTTTGTCAGTCTGATATGAAGTTAAGCTTATATCTACCCTATGACCCAGCAATTCCATTCCTTAGGTATTTACTTAAGGGAAATGAAAACATTTGTTCATCTAAAGACTGGTATAAGAATATCCATAGATGCTTTAATTTTTAAAGCCCCACACTGGAAATAACCCAAATGATCATCAACAGGAGAATGAATACACAAAAGTAGTGTATTCATACAGTGTAATCCTACTCAGAAATAAAAAGGAACTACTCGTAGATACATGCAACCACATGGATGAAACTCAAAAAACGTTATGATAAGCAAAAGAAGCCAAACACAAAAATATGTATACTATCTAATTCCATTTACAGAAAGTATATGAACAGGCAAAACTAATCTATGGAGACAGAAGCCAAAAAGTGGTTGCTCTGAGGTAGGAGTGTTGACTGGAAAGGGCACCATGGGAACTTCCAGGGTGATGGAAGTATTCTCTATCTTGTCGTGCGTGGTAGTTACTCAAGTGCCAAAACTCATCTAACTCAACACTTGAGACCTGTGCACTTTATTTTTATGTAAATCATACCTCAATAAAGAGAGGGAAGAAACAAGGTAGTAATAATAATAGTGATAGTGGTAGCTGATATATAATAAGTGCTATCTCACCATCTACCAGGAACAATATTGTGCCCTTCATTTATGCTTTGAGTTAAACTTTACAACTACCTTGTGGTGGAAACACCACTACTATTCTCATTTTTCAGATGAGGAAAAGGTTAATACCCCATACTGTATAAACAGCATAGTAAGAATGTGAATTCATGTCTGACAGATTCCAGAGCTTGGCTCTTAACCACGGTGCCATATTGCCTTTTTAATTAATTAATTGATTGATTTGAAAATATTATTTTACAATCTACTTAAAAATTTTTTTTTATGTATTTAGTTTTAGTTTTGGCTGCATTGTTGGGTCTTTGTTGCTGCGCGGGCTTTCTCTAGTTGTGGCGAGCAGGGGCTATTCTTCGTTGCGGTGCGTGGGCTTCTCATTGTGGTGGCTTCTATTTTGCGGAGCATGGGCTCTAGGCATGCAGGCTTCAGTAGTTGTGGCACATGGGCTCTAGAGCACAGGCTAAGTAGTTGTGGCGCATGTGGGGTCTTCCTGGACCAGGGCTCGAACCCGTGTTCCCTGCATTGGCAGGCGGATCCTTAACCACTGCGCCACCAGGGAAGCTCCATTTTGCCTTTTTAAATTTTGGGGTATTTCCCTCAAAACTTAAATGCCTGCTATGTGCCTGCCAGTACTGTACTGGATCAGAGAGATACAACTGAGTCAGACAGACACATCTCCTGTCCTCTGGAGGAGCTGATGAGGTTTTGTTTTCTCCTCCTCTTCTCCAAACTTATAACATTAGCCTTTCCCCATGTTATTATGATCTCATAAGCATCACCTCAAATGGTTATAGACTATTCCTCCAAAGGTTAAACTATATTCATCTCTACCTTAGTGTTGTACACTTAGATCAGTTCCAATTTTGGTGAGTTGATTTATTTTATTATTTATTTATTTATTTTTTGGCTGTGCCATGCAGTATGTGGGATCTTAGTTTCTTGACCAGAGATCGAACCCGTGCCCCTTGCATTGGAAGTGCAGATTCTTAACCACTGGACCTCCAGGGAAGTCCCGAGTTGATGTATTTTAAAAGTCCAGTGGGGGCTTCCCTGGTGGTGCAGTGGTTGAGAGTCCGCCTGCCGACGCAGGGGACACGGGTTCGTGCCCTGGTCCGGGAAGATCCCACATGCCACTGAGCGGCTGGGCCCCATGAGCTGTGGCCGCTGAGCCCGTGCGTCCGGAGCCTGTGCTCCGCAACGGGAGAGGCCACAACAGTGAGAGGTTCGCATACCGCAAAAAAAAAAAAAAAAAAGTCCAGTGGGAAAAGAACATTTACAGGTGACTGGGCAACCCAGACTAGGCAGAAAGTCATGATTTTTTGCATTTGACTAGAAATATATACAATCTGTGTTGTAACGTTAGGTATAGCCAATGCTACTCAGGAGCTCTGCTGAGCAGTCACGGTGTGGAGAAGTATATTAAAATAAGAAACATTATTCATTAATACAATTTAGGAGACAACAATCTATCAAAATGTAGGACCTACAGGGAAAAAAATAATAAAAGTCATTCTTGATAGGGGAAAAAGTTGGGACACATTGCATTAAGGGAATAAGAAAAGAGAAGCAAAGAGCTAGGAAGTCTGCCAACCAATGTGCATCCTGGCATAACCCAAAGGACTGGAGATCCTTTTGTCCAGATTTATTCTTTTACAAGAGGAAGCTGGGTCACACATATGAGGCAGAATTGTAAAGTGAAAGAACGGTCTGGGTTCAGCTCTAGCTTGGCCTCTTTCTAGGTATATGGGCAGTCACTTAAGATTCCCAGAGCCTCAGATATTTCACTGGGAAATGGAGATGATGATAATGTCATCCTGACAAGATCACTGTGGAGATCAAATGGTGTAATATATGCAAGGTGCCTAGCACACTTTGGTAAATGCTGGCTCCCATTCGTGGAACTCATCTTCAGGTATCTTCTCTTGCCAACCTCTGTGTGTTCTTCCAGATCCTACTCTCAAAGACCCCTCCACATGGCCAGAATGCTCAAAGGGTATACATCTTGAACAACTGGACTCCTTCCTATTTACTAACTTTTTCTAAAGCGTTATTTCTGCAGCTATTAAATTGCTACCCTAAGCTCTGACCAAACAGACAACTCATTTATTCCACACCCATTAGGTATAAGGCACTGGGAGAAAAGGGAATAGACAGTAGAATAAACAAAGACAGGTCCATGTCTATGGTGATGTGAGACCAAGGTCTACCATAAAAGAAGAAGGAGAGAGGTACCAAAAAACCCCAGAAGACAGGAGCATCAGGCTTTAAGAGCAAGCTTAAACAATCTTTGAGGACATAGTCTAGCTTGGAGATAACTGTGGCCCAGTTTGCATGGATACATGTAAGGGCCCTCTCTTAACTGCAACCCAAACCACATACATGTTTAACATACCCACTGACTTCAGACCTAAACGTTTGTATAATGAAGTTCCACTGAAAAGATCAATGCCAAAGAGCATGAGAGTTAGAGATGTTCAGTGGACCCTCCACAGGAAATGCCAACTCGGAAAGAGAGGAAACAGATGGCCATGTGCTTCTCTATAACTCCTTGACAGTGTGAATATGAGTCCGAGCAAGGAAGATTTAGATGAAAATCCAGCAAACATTAATTAAGCATCTACTAAATGCCAGGGTAAGTGCTAAGCTGTTGCGTATATCGATTCATTTAAACTTCACAATACACGTGTTTATTAGCATGTATTGAGATTACATAGTTGTAATATGACAGAATGGAGTGAGTCCTGAAGGCAAATAAAACTCGAGAATTCTTCACTTGCTCTCCATTCACTTAATGATTTGATAGTTATCTTAAAGGCAGAATGATCTGAATACCCAGACATCTCCATAAAATCCTTTTGTTGCTTCTTTAACTTAGTTCAATGATTTCTCAAATTTTAGTGTGCCTTAGAATTACTAAATGGAGCAGTAAGAGTAACAAGAATAACTAAAACTTAGCTTACTATGTGTCAGGCCCTGTCCTAATTGCTTCACATAATTACCCTTCAAAATCCATTAAACTGTCCATAAAGGACAGTTAATGTGTTTTCATGTTCACAAGCTGTGTTTCCTTGAGCAAGTTCTTTAACCTCCCTGTGCTTCAGGTTTTATATCTCTAAAAAAGGAGATAATATACATAACCTCATAGGGTTGTTGTGGGAACCAATTCAATAGTCGTAAAGCACTGTGATAGCTGAGTAGCAAAACTGGAAATCAAATCCAAGTATGTTCTTTCCCTTGCACCATGATAATTCAAGACTTATAGTATAGCCTGATGTGAACTATGATTACTGGGGAAGGAAAAATCCTCCTAGAAGTCATGAAAAGGAATGATTTAAAATATATTTCAACTTCTATACGTCCTAGCTAAAAATCTAAGTATAAATATAGTGGGGCAAGTCAACAACCGTAACTCATGTCAGCAAGTTTTTCCTTATGCTGACCTATATCTGCGGTCTATCCCAGCAAATTCTCTTTATTCATTCAATCTTTTTATTTGATTGATTGATTTTATTTTTATTTTTTATATGCTAGGCACTCTTATACATGCAAAGGCTACAGTGCTAAATAAGATAGAGAACTCTAGTGGTGGGGGAGAGAAAAAAAAATAAGCACAGGAATCAATAAAATGAGTTCAGATAGTGATAAACGCTATGTAGAAAATAAAACATGGTGACAGGTTATACTTTAGATACAGTGGTCAGGGAAAGCCTCTCTGATATAGCTATGTTTGAGGAGAAATTTGAATGCTGAGAAAGAAAAGCATATCAGGCACAGGAAAGAAAAAGTACAAAGGTAGGAACGGGCTTGGTATGCTGTAGGTACAGAATGAAGGCCAGTGTGGCTAGAACATAGTGATAAAAGGGACTGAGTAAGGCAAGATAAGCTCAGGGAGGTGAGTAGAGGCATTCTAAGGGTGTCATATAGGCCATAGCAAGAAGCTTCATGAGGCCAGAAACTGTATCCTTATTTTCTGCTATATTCATCTCCCAGAGTCTAGAACATTTCTGGCATATTGTAGGCACTCAATATACGCTTGAACATATGACTGAATTAATGAATGACTCCCAGATTCTGCCCTCTGGTCCTTCAGAGCATAAGTTTACTCCATCATCTCAAGCAGAGGTTGGCACTTTTTCTGTAAAGAGCCAGACAGTAAATATTTTGGGCTTTGCAGGCCATATGGTCTCTGTTATAACTACTCAATTCTGCTGCTGAATTACTAAGGCAGCCATAGACAATACATAAATGAATGAGTGTGGCTGTGTTCCAATAAAATTTTATTTATAAAAATAAGCAGCTATAGATTCAACCTAATCCCTATCAAAATCCCATCTGCCTTCTCTGAAGAAATTCACAAGCTGAACATAAACCTCATATGTAAATACAAGGGACCCAAAATAGCCAAAACAATCTTGAAAAAGAAAACAAAGTTAGAAGACTCACTTCCCAATTTCAAGAATTACTACAAAGCTACAGTAATCAAAACAATGTGGTACTGACATAAAGGACAGAAATTTAGATCAATGGGATAGAGTAACGAGTTCACAAATAACCCCTTACATTTATGTAAGATTAACTGATTTCTGACACGAGTGCCAAGACAATTCAATGAAAGAAAGAATAGTCTTTTCAACAAATGGTGCTGTAATAACAATATGCACGCACAAAAGAATGAAGCCAGGCCTCTACATGACACCATATATAAAAATTAACCCAAAGTGGATCAAAGATGTACACATAAGATCTAAAACTATAAAACTTTTAGAAGAAAACACAGGTGTAAATTTTTGTGACCTTGTCTTAGGCAATGGTTTCTTAAATAAGACACCAAAAGCATTAAGTGACAAAAGAAAAAAAAATAATTTGAACTTCATGAAAATTAAAAATTTGTGTGTCAAAAGCACTCTCAAGAAACTGAAAAAACCCACAGAATGAGAGAGAAAATTTCAAATCACATATCTGATAAGTGTTTATTATCTAGAACATACAAAGAACCCTTACGACTCAATGATAAAATGATAACAGTTTAAAAATGGGCAAAGGATCTGAATAGACATTCCTCCAGAGAAAAAGATATACAAATGGCCAATAAGCACATGAAAAGAAGCTCAACATCATTAGTCATTAGGGAAATGCAAATCAAGACCACAATGAAATACCACATCACATCCACTAGGATGACTATAATAAAAAAAGACAGATAATAAGTATTGGTAAGGGTATGGAGAAACTGGAACCCTTGTACACTTCTGGTGGGAATGTAAAATGGTGGTGCCACTTTGAAAAACAGTTTGGCAGTTCCTCAAAAAATTAAACCTAGAGTTGCCATATGACACAGCAATTCCACTCTTAGGTATATAACTAAGAGAGCTGACAATATATGTCCATACAAAATTTTTTACACAAATTGTTCATAGCAGCAGTATTCATAATAGCCAAAAAGTGGAAACAAGCAAAATGTCCACTAACTGATGAGTGAACAAACAAAATGTGGTATAGCTATAGAATGGAATGTTATTTGGCCATAAAAAGGAATGAAGTATGATTCATGCTACAACATAGATAAATCTTGAAATTATCATACTAAGTGAAGGAAGTCAGATACAAAAAGCTACATATTGTATGATTCCATTTATATGAAGTGTCCAGAATAGGAAAATCAATAGAGACAGAAAACAGATTAGTGGTTGCCAGGGGTGGAGCCAGGGGTAGGGGATGGGGAGTGACTGCTAAAAGGGTTTCTATTTTGGGGTGATGAAAATGTCAGGAGTTAGGTAATGGTGATAGTTGTACAACTTCGTGAATATACTAAAACAAAACAAAAAACAAAAAAATGCTGAATTGTACACTTACATAAAATAAAAATGAACTTAAAAAACTAAGTCAACAAACAGGTGGCAAGCTGGATTTGGCCTGCAAGTCATAATTTGCTGACCCCTGATCTAAAGGATAGTTCTTGAAATCTCTCACTAAGTCAGATCTCTGCTCCATCTGTTTCTTACAGGCTATTTGATGAACTTGTTATCTAATTTACTTCTCTCAACTGATATTGTAATAAAACTCTGACAAGTCTTTGTTAGAATCAGGTTACACTATGAAACTGCCCTGGTCTACCACACTAATTATATTAAAAAAGAAAACCAATCTAGTTTGATATGACTTGTTTCTAGTGAATTTATGCTCAAATTATACAAGAAACAAAAAAGCCATCAAGCCAGTTGTGAAGGTGGGACATATAATGTTTTCAACTTGTTTAAGGATAATATTAAGAAAACTAATAAGGCAAGAGAATAAACCCACCAAGCCAAGAACTATTTGTTAAGCCCTTTAAAAAAGTAGACACATGATTGAGGTGGAAAGAATGTGAACTCTAAAGCCAGACAGGCCTGAAATAAATTTTTTTTCTTTTTTTTTTTTTTGCAGCACTGTTGTGGCCTCTCCTGCTGCAGAGCACAGGCTCCGGACGCGCAGGCTCAGCGGCCATGGCCCACGGGCCCAGCCGCTCAGCGGCATGTGGGATCTTCCTGGACCAGGGCACGAACCCGTGTCCCCTGCATCGGCAGGCGGACTCTCAATCACTGCGCCACCAGGGAAGCCCGCCCCGGAAATAAATCTTATTAATCTTATTTCTACCACTTATTTGACCTTGCAAGTGCTGTTTTACTCTCCTTATTTGTAAAGTGAGGTTACTTTCCTCTCCCTCTCTCTACCTCTCAGTGTTAATGCCTAACACTATGCCAAGAAATCCACAAGTGAAAGAAATAGAATGGATCAAAGTGAGATTAGAACTTTAAGGTGGACTTTGAAAACCCTAGGGATGTTGAAAGCAACTACCACCTGCCTCTGAAGTGAGGACTGCAGGCCACAAACTGAAATCCCAGGATATTTGGCTCCTGTCTGGTTATGACAATAAAACTCACTGAGACAAGATGAGCTAGCGCATATAACTAAAGGGGGATGTGAAATGCTCAGCAAAGATGTCCAAGGAATGCAGAGAAGTGGTTTGGTCTATATACCAGAACACCTTAGAATTACCCTAATCAACATTAAAATTAAATCCTCTAATCTCAACCTCCCTTCAGGCTATCTTACTCAGTTGCTGCCACTACAACACTTCTTTATATTTTCTTAATGAACATTTTTAACTCTCTACTTTGAAACAATTTCAAACATATAAAAAGGTACAAGAATAGTACAAAAACACCCATATGTACCTTTTCCCTATTTCATTAACTGCTAACATTTCTTTTTCTCCCCCCTCTCCTTTCTCTCTCTCTCCACACACACACACACACACTTTTTTCTTGAACCATTTAAGAATAAGTTACAGACCTCAAGTCCCTTTACATACTTAAATTTCAGTGTCAGGAAATTTGACACTGACACAATTATTATTCAATATACAGTCTATATTCACATTTCACCAACTGTCCCAATATTATCCCTTTGATTTTGCTGATCTAGGATCCAATCCAGGATCACACACTGCATTTAGTTGCCATTTTCTTTTTAGTCTCCTTTAATCTGGAACAGTTCCTCAGTCCTTTGTTTTTTACGACATTGACATTTCTCAAGAATATGTCAGCTGTTTTGGAGAAATGTCTCTCAGTTTGGACTTGTCTGATTATTTCCTCGTGATTAGTTTTAGATAATGCATGTTGACAGAAATACCACCTAGGTGATTTTGTGTCCTCCTCGGTGCACACTATCAGGTGTCGCCTGATGTTAAGGTGGTTTCTCCACTCTAATGTTACTATTTTCCCCTTTGCTATCTGTGAGGAAATACTTCTACATCGTGCAAACATCCCGTCCACCATCAAGTTTTCACCCAATGGTTCAATCATTCATTGATTATTCTTGCCCGAATCAATTACTGGTATGATGTGGTGTGACAGTTATAAAATGGTGATTTTTTTCCAACTTTATCATTTCTTCATTTAGTGGTCAGCAATCTACTAGAATGAAGTGCTTTTCTCTCTCCCCACCCCTTCTTTCTCTCCCTCTCTCTCTTACCAGTGCAAAATCAGGTATTTTTTTATTCAGTGGGTTTTAATTCATTATTGTCATTATTCATCCTGATGCTCAAATTGTCATGGGTTTGGCCAGTAGCATGCCTTTCAAGCTGGCTTCTGTGTCTTTATGATATGTTCCTGTCATTTTTATTTCTTTACTTTCTGTTGATCTTCTGCCACAAGATGTTGTAGGCTCATCTCGTACACTCGCTGTCCCAGACCTGAATCAGTTATTCCTCCAGGGACCCCTGGTTCTTTCTAGTGGGGAATGGTATTTAGAAACCAGTAACTCATGGCTATTGAGGTATCATTGCTTCTGGACCCTTTCAGAAGACAGAGCTGGAAATAATATATAAATTTATATTAAAATATATGTATTTTTAAACCATGAATTCAAGAATCCCCTGGCGGTCCATTGGTTAGGACTTGGTGCTTTCACTGCTGGGGCCCACGTTCAGTCCCTGGTCGGGGAACTAAGATCCCACAAGCCACATGGCACAGCCAAAACAAACAAACAACCAACCAAGAATTCATAGAGATAATGCTAATTCCAATCCAATACCTCAGAGTTCTTCTGTTGCCTATTCCATATTTGAATTTCCCTTCTCCCATAGTGAGAAGGGAACAACATTGGTATATTATGTCAGTATTATAAATATTATATTTATTATATATTAACTGATAAATTTATCCCAACAACACTGATATATTTACTCATTTGCTCAATCCTACAACACACACAAAATACTGATAGTTACAGAATTGCTATAGGAATACCACTACAAATGACAAATTTACTAACTAGAGTTCAATCAAGATTTCTTTAGCTTGTCTTTAAAATACATACAAAGACTATTTATAGTCAAAGTACTGTGTCGAAAATTACTTGAGTTAGTTGGCAGCCCTTTCCCCATCTCTGCTGACTTAATTTTACTTTTTGAATGTGTAAAACCTCAAAGTGGTTATAAAATTAAAAACTCTACAAAAAGGTCCAGAAGGGTTATTCCCTTTTCTCTACCTCTCCACTTTATGCCTTTTATCCCCTAGAGGTGACCAACTTCATTAGTTTCTGCTTATCCATTCTATGCTTGTGTTTGTAAAAATATGCAGGTACATATAAAAATTCTTACTCTCCCTCCTTTGTTACACCAAACTTGGCAAAATTATATTAAAACAGCCCTTAAATATATGAAAAAGATATTCTATTTCACTCATAAGAGAAATGTAATTTAAAACTCTACTGAGATACCATTTTTCATCTTTTAGAATGGTAAAAAAATTCAAAAGCTTAACCCCCTAGTCTGTCGGTGAGCTGTGGAGAAACAGGCACTCTCAGGCATTGCTACCAGGAAGGCAAAATGGTGCAACTCCCATGGAGGGAAATTTGGCAATATCTAACAAAACCACATATATACACTTACTCTTTGGCCAGCACTCCCACTTCTAGGTTTTTACGCTGAAGATATATCTCTAGCAATACTAAAATACATATGTACAAGGTTATTCATTAGGACACTGTAATTACAAACTATTAGAAACAACTCTAAGAGCCCATACATGGGAAATTCACTGATTAATCTTGTTTTATTAACACACGAGACTACTATGCAGCTGTGAAAAAGAACTCTGTGGAGAATTCCCTGGCGGTCCAGTGGTTAGGACTCAGCGCTTTCACTGCTGTGGGCCTGGGTTCTATCCCTGGTCAGGGAACTAAGATCCCACAAGCTGTGCAGTAAGGCCAAAACAAAAAGAACTCTATGAACTGATGAGTGATTTTCAAGATATATTAGTTAAGTGAAAAAAGAGACTATATATCATTCCTCAATGATTCTTATCCTCAACAAGTCCTCCAAGTCCAGTCAGTCACTCTGTTCTCTCCTTACATGCTACCTCATGTCTTTACTTCCTTCTCATCCACCTAAAAATCCATGATTCATTACTACAGTCATTCTCCTGCAAGCTTCATCTGACAAAATCCGAACCCCACATGATCTTTTAGCTTTCCTGTATCTTCAACTTTCCCTTTCTCTACTTGGGATTCTTTCCCCTTGGGATTAAACATGCTCAAGTTTCTCTAATCTAAAAAGCCCTCCCTTGATGCCAAATCCACACCTAGCTGTGGCCTTCCAGTTCTCTTCCCCTTCATAACCATACTGAAAGAGTAGTCTATATTGGGTATTTTTACTTCCTCACTTCCCAATAATTCCTCAACCCACTTCTATCTATACCACAAAAATGGCCCTTGCCAAGGTGACCATGATGGCTTCCTTGCTCTAAATCAAAGGGACACTTCTCAGTCCTTATCTTACTTGGTCCCCAGTGGTACTTGATAGTGCTGACCACTTCGTCTTCAATGAAACTTGCTTCTTCTGGGTTCTGTGGCATCACCCTCTCTGTTTTCCTTCCTACTCCTCTAGTTGCTCTTTCTTGATACCCTTTGCAAACTCTTTGTCCACCTGGCTCTTATACTGTTGTTCCTTATGGTTCTACCCTAGGCTTTCTTCCTACTATACACACTCCTCGAAGGCAATCACAACTCACTTTCATTGTTCCAATGTATATGCTGCTCACTGCTCCCAAATCAACATCTCCAGTGTGTACCTCATTCCTAAGCTCAGATCCAAGTATTCCAACTACCTGCCTAGAAAGCACTAGACAACACATGGGCCTATGGCTCCGGAACATCCATAACCAAGCTTATCATCTTTTCCTTCAAACTTATTCCTTCTCCAGTGCTCGCTAACTCTGTGAATGATACTACCATTTACCCTGCCAAATAGAAACTTAATTTTCATCCTTGACTCCTCTCTTTTCCTAACTTTCCACACTCAGTCACTAAGAATTCTCTTAATTCTACCTCTTAAATGTCTTTCAAATTCACTGACTTCTCTCCATCCAAATTACCATTATCTAGGTTCAAGTAACCAATCACCTCTTCCGGAATCACTGACACCATCTCTTAAGTGGTCTAGCTGTCTACAGTTTAAACTTCTGCAATCTTCACTCTGAAGCCAAATTTAATTAAAAAAACAAAAACAAAAACAAAAACCTTAACTGTGATCATATTGCTCACATGGTAAAGACCACTTGATAGCTCTCCACTGCCCTTAGGATAAAATCAACAGTCTTCAACACAGCTTACAACATCCTTCATTATGAACATCCCAACCTCATCAACCTCACCCATCATCCTTCTTCCACTTGTATCCTGGGACCATCTGTTCTCTTGAACCAAGTACCCTCTACTCTCTCTTCCATCACTCATATGCTATTCCCCCAGCCTAGGATTTTTTTTCTCTGTCTATCTCCCCCAAATCTACCTAGCTCCTCCCATCCATCTTTCAGGTATCAGCCTAGACTACATTTCTCTTAGGAAGCCAAGTTGAGATCTCTCTGGCACATTATGTTTCACTCATTTGTGAAATTTCTCAGAATAATCATGGACACGTGAGGGAGAAGAGGTTGGGGCTGGGGAGAGAACAAATGTTTGTTGAACACTATGTTTAAGATTGAAGAAGTGTGATGAGAGTATAAATTGGTACAAACTCCATGAAAAACAATTTTGTTAATATCTATTAAAATCACAGATGGATATACTCTCTGACTACTAATTCCATTTGTAGGTATTTATTCTAAAAATATACATCCACATATGCCAAATGATGTTGCAAGGGATAACACTGTACATACAAAAGACTGTAAGTAATCTCCATATCCATCAACAGGGACAATTTAAATAAATTATGGTACACTCATACAACACAATACTCTGAAGCCATGAATGAATTAGATATTAGAAACATCTTGGGCTTCCCTGAAGGCGCAGTGGTTAAGGATCCACCTGCCAATGCAGGGGACACGGGTTCAAGCCCGGGTCCAGGAAGATCCCACATGCCACAGAACAACTAAGCCCGTGCGCCACAACTACTAAGCCTGCGCTCTAGAGCCCGTAAGCCACAACTACTGAGCCCGTGTGCCACAACGACTGAAGCCCACGCACCTACAGCCCGTGCTCCGCAACAAGAGAAGCCACTGCAATGAGAAGCCTGCGCACCGCAACAAAGAGTAGCCCCCACTCGCTGCAACTAGAGAAAGCCAGCGTGCAGCAAGGAAGACCTGACGCAGGAAAGAAAGAAAGGAAAGAAAAGAAAGAAAGAGAGGAAGGACGAAAGAAACATCTTTATGTACTGATGTGGTAAAATCACGAAAGTATATTTTTAAATTCAAAAGTAAGGTACAAAGCAGTAAATATGTTAGGCTAACATTTGTGAGAAAAGGTGAGAATTTTTACAAAAAATTTTGCATAAAAATGCATAAAATTTCTCTGGAAGGATACTGAAATTGAATATGTTGGTTGATTCCAGGAAAGTGAATTTGGTGGCTGGGAAAAAGAGTGGAAAGGAGACAATCTTTCTAAACTTTTAAGCTAACTTTAATATAGAAAATTTTAAAAGCCAATCAAACCAACAGGCTTTTAGTGAGCCTCTACTAAATGTTCAGTACTATATTCTAGGAGTTCTCTCTATGTTTCATTTTGCAGTTTTCAAAACTATACAAAGTAGTAAATTAGGAAATCCAGGGAAAAAATTCCCCCAGATAATATAGAGGAAAACATTATAATCAATAACCACAAAAAGGCAGGAGTTTTTACTGTTGATTTTACCTCTTTTATCCCACCCCCCAACCCTTATTATATCACCTCATCTTAATGCCAAAAGTCAACTCTTGTTAACCGAAATGGGGTCCATATGTGACAATGCGTGGGAAATAAAACAAGGGAAGAAAATGACCGTAAAGCATTTTAAAAAGCTGGACACCATCAAATCAGCATCTCAGGAAACCTTAAAAGCTTTCTATAAATAACAACAACAATAACCGTAGCTAATATTTGAGTACCATGAATTTTACAATATACTGAGCTCCGTGCTAAGTACCTTACATACATAAAATAACTTGTTTATTCCTCCTCTTAAAACTAAGAGACAAACAGGATGTGTACATTATTTTACAGATGAGGAAATGGATCCTAGAAGTTAAAGGGCTTATCCATGGTGATATGGCTTATAATGGCATTTTTATTACTATCGTGGGGGGGTGACGGTGTCAAAAAAAGGTATCCCCTCCAACCTCCAACTAGGAAAGAGGGAAATAAGATAGCCTTTTGAGATCAGGATTGTAAGAAATCAGTATCGTTGAATTTTCCTCCTCCTTGGCTTCCATAATACCATGTTTTCCCACCTCTATGCTATTCTTTCTGTCTCCTCTGGGTAGAGGAAGAGAAGAAACAGATAATCTCTAAATGCTGAAACACCTTGGTTCTTGGTCTTGGGCCTTCTTCTCTCTCCTCCTAGTGATGATATTATCCAGTCATCCAGTTTCATGGCTCTATAGACCACTGGCTCACAAACTTTTTAGTCTCAAGACTGCTTTACACTTTTAAAAATTACTGAGGATCTCAAAGAATTTTTTAATATAGGTTATCAGTATCTGCCATATTAGAAATAAAAACTGAAATATTAACTTCATTTAAAATTAACATTATTAATTATAACTTTAATGAAAATAAAATTAATTTCATTAAAAAAATAAAAAGATAAGCTAACACATTTTAAATAAAAACTAACTATATTTTTCAAGACAAAAGAATTTAATGAGAAGAATGGCATTGCTTTACATTTTTGAAAAACTCTTTTGTCTAGCTTAATGGAAGATGACTGCGTTCTCATATCTACTTTTATTCAGTTTGTTGCAAGATGTTATTTTGGTTGAAGTACATGAAGAAAATCCACCCTCATAAAGATAAGTATTATAGTTGGACGAGGGAGCAGTATTTTAACGGCCTTTTCAGATCATTGTAGGTATCCTTTGACACTACACCAAAACTGGACAAATAACGGTTTCTTAATGTTACAGTGTGGAATCTGAAACCACATGAATGAGCTGTTGGTATCCCGCTACATTAAAATACATTGGTTGCGGACTTCCCTGGTGGTGCAGTAGTTAAGAATCCGCCTGCCAATGCAGGGGACATGGGTTTGAGCCCTGGTCTGGGAAGATCCCACATGCCATGGAGCGACTAAGCCTGTGTGCCACAACTACTGAGCCTGCGCTCTAGAGCCCCTGAGCCACAACTACCGAGCAAATGTGCCACAACTACTGAAGCCCGCGCGCCTTGAGCCTGTGCTCTGCAACAAGAGAAGCCACTGCAATGAGAAGCCTGAGCACCGCAACGTGCAGCAACGAGGACACAACGCAGCCAAAAATTAAAAAAATAAATAAAAAAAACAAAAACAAACATTAGTTGATTTTACATTAGGCCTGGGTCTTTTACAGATCTATGACTTTGTTTTCAAAACAGTGACTTATGGGAATTCCCTGGTTGCACAGTGGTTAAGAAGCCACCTGCCAATGCAGGGGACATGGGTTCGAGCCCTGGCCCGGGAAGATCCCATGTGCTGTGGAGCAACTAAGCCCGTGTGCCACAACTACTGAGCCAGCGTGCCACAACTACTGAAGCCCATGCACCTAAAGCCTGTGCTCCACAACAAGTGAAGCCACTGCAATGAGAAGCCCACGCACCACAGCGAAGAGTAGCCCCCGCTGGATGCAACTAAAGAAAGCCCGCGTGCAGCAATGAAGACCTAATGCGGCCAAAAATAAATAAATAAATTTATTTTAAAAAAAAAGGACTCACTGAATTTGAACAATAAAATAAAGTTGACATTTGTTAATATCACTACAGATCTCATCAAAAAGACTTTTAAGAAGTACTGAGAGGCTATCAAGCTCATGGTGGCAGATACAAGTTTTCCTATATTCTTTTTTTTTTTCCCTTTGCTTTAAAGCTCAAATTTTATCCTTGGCAACAAATACTGTCAGTTGTTCTTGAAGTGAGAGTGTACTTCATTCATTTCAAAGAAAATGTCTGCCAAATACCCATACTTGAATAACTAGTTTTCATCTGCTAGCCATTCTTTCAGATGGTGTTCCATGAAAATAATGTCCAGTTGAGCTTGCAACTCAAAACAATTGAACAACTGCTTTTCCTCAAGACAACCGCCGGAGTTCAGTACGCAGCAGCAGTACTTTATGGATTCTTCCCACCTCATAATAAAGAATACTGAAGAGATCTGTATTTAAGGGTTGAAATTTTAAATTAATAAGTTTTATTGTATTATTTTATTGAAGTAAAAATCAAGGACATTTTAAGTAAGACTGGCTTTTTTTGGGGGGGGGTCACTGCAAATGCATGGGGTAAATAATTCAATGACTTTGATGCTACTTGCCTTGATTCATGCTAAAATGACAGTAGTTTTAACCACTTTTTTTCCGCAAATTTTTAATTGAATTAGTTTTTTTTTTTTTTAGTTTTGTTTTAAAAATAATGTCTTAGTATTACTATGAAAGTAGTTTTGACCTCATGAATTCCCTTGAAGAGGTCATGGGGATCCCCAGGGGTCTGCAGACCACACTTTGAAAACTGCTACTATAGACTATTACAATGACTTTCCAGTTCTTACCCCAGTCTATGCTTTTTTTGCCAAACCCACTGGACCCTGTAACAATGATAGAAATGTTTTTACACTTATCAAAGGCCAAGCCCTCTGCTTCAACTCTAAATCCTATCCCCTCCAACCTTCCCTAGGACGTGGCTCCTTCAGTTATTCTGTCCTAATCCTTTATCAGCAACCACCTTCTCTCTCATCAACATACAAACAACCTCTAGTATTTCTTCCCATTCTTTTTTTTTTTTTTTTTTTTTTTTTTTTTTATCGCACAGCTTCCGGATGCGCAGGCTCAGCGGCCATGGCTCACGGGCCCAGCCGCCGCGGCATATGGGATCTTCCCAGACCGGGGCACAAACCCGTGTCCCCTGCATCGGCAGGTGAACTCTCAACCACTGCGCCACCAGGGAAGCCCTCTTCCCATTCTTACAAATCCCTCCTTTGATCCCAAAGGCCCCTCCAGCTACTGCCCCATTTCTCTGCTTCCTTTTGTAAACGAGGTCTTTCAAGAACTGTCTACACAACTCAATAAAGCTGGAAAACAAACACAAAAACAAAATAAAGTGATTCTGAAGGATGGTAGCGAGGGGAATAAAAAAAGCTTCTTCCTCCAATCTCCTGAAATGATTCCTCATTGGTTAAAGCCAACAAGAAGATAGATGACAAGAGAGACTATTGATACATCTGTGCAAGTCAGCTGCCCAGGTAGTTAGCTGAAGAAAGAAAGGTGAGAAGTAGATGTAGAAAAGCAAGAGAAGGTATCTTTTACAGGTCTGTTAGGGGAATCACTGACCAAAACCACCCACCCTGGCCAGGGGCAATAGTAAACAGCTGCATGAGTTATCTTACAGTAGGAGATCCTGGTAAAGAACATGGAACAAGCTACCACCAACCGGAAGAATTCGGGAGAAGTCAAAAGGAGAGAGGAGACACCAGTCCATATGTCCTACCAACCTCCCAGAATCCTTCACACTGGAACCCATCTTGGCTGAGTGATGCTCACACCACCAGGAAGGACCCTGAGTCAGAATGATTGGCCAGAGACAACCTGGAAACTAACCCAGCACCATAAAACCTGAGACTGTGAGCCACATGGCAGAGCAGTTCTCCTGGGTTCCCTTACCCTACTGCTCTCCACCCAGGCACTCCTTCCCAATACAAAGTCTCTTGCTTTGTCAGCATGTGTGTCTCCTTGGACAATTCATTTCTGAGTGTTAGATAAGACCCCAATCTCGGGCCCTGGAAAGGGGTCCCCCTTCCTGCAACAGTTTACACTTTTTACTGCTTACATCCTATCTTTCCTTTCATCTAGGGGAAAAGTTTGTAGTAACTGACTAAATAGATAAATAAATTTTCATCACCCTCTTTAAAAAATTTTTTCTTTTTTTCCTGCACCATGTGGCTTGTGGGATCTTAGTTTCCCGACAAGGGATCAAACCCAGGCCCATGCAGTGAAAACGCTGAGTCTTAAACACTGGACTGCCAGGGAATTCTCTAAAACAATTTTTTTAAATAGAGAGTTGTCTACTTGCTGTTGTACTCCTTCACCTCCAATTCACTTCTCAACCCCTCCAATTTAGTATCTATTCTCACCACTCCAATAAAACTGCTCTAGTCAAGACCACAGTCACTGTTTTGTCCTCACTTATTCAACCTCTCAGAAGCATTGAGCAGAACCGACCACTCCTTTCTTGGAATACTCTCCTTACACTCTCCTGGTTCTGTTTCCGTTCTACTTCACTGACTCTCTTTCGTGGTTAACTTTTTTTATCTCCTTAGCTTGTAATCAATTTCTGAAAGCTGGAGTATCTCCAGAGCTAGGTCTTGGACCCTGTTCTCTAAGGCTCCATGGATCGCTGAAGTCTCCGGATTTCTCCCTATAGTCCAGAGCTCTCCCCTCATTAAGACCATCAACTGCCCACCTGACATCTCCACAAAGTTATCCAACAGGCTTTCAAACTTTACAGGTCCAACCCCGATTCTCTCACAAACCTATTTTTCTCCCAGGCTTCTTTCCATCTGCTCTCACTTCTCTAAGCCTCACAGGTGGCAAAGCTGGGATTTAAACTAGGTCTCTGTTGGGTCTTTGTTGCTGCATGCGGGCTTTCTCTAGTTGTGGCGAGTGGGGGTTACTCTTCGTACTGGTGCGCGGGCTTCTCAATGCAGTGGCTTCTCTTGTTGCAGAGTGTGGGCTCTACGTGCATGGGCTCAGTAGTTGTGGCTCGTGGGCTCTAAAACACAGGCTCAGTAGTTGTGGCACATGGGCTTAGATGCTCCACGGCATGTGAGATCTTCCTAGACCAGGGCTCGAACCTGGGTCCCGTGCACTGGCAGGCGGATTCTTAACCACTGCGCCACCAGGGAAATCCAAACTAGGTCTTTGTTTTAACACCTAAACCTGTGGGCATTCCTTCATATTGTGCACTGTTACTATAGGTCCCCGCCAAGGTGGCCTTCAGCCAAGTGCAAATTCAGACAGTGCATCCACCTTAACATATTTTTGTATTTGAGTGCCAAATCTTTGGAAATAATAGCTAGAATCCTGTTTTGTGTTCACAGAGGTTTCCAAGTCTGTTGTGGACAAAGTTATAAAACCAGGAAGAGATAGTAGAGACAATATGGGTTGGGTGGAGGCACAGCTAAAAGGAGAAGACCAGCCTTCAACTGTCTACTCAGCATCCACCAGAGCAGGGTTTCTCAACCTCGGCATTACTGGCATTGGGCGCTGCATAATTCTTTGTTGCACATTCTTTGTTGTACTATGATTGTAGAATGTTTAGCAGCATCCCTATACTCTATTCATTATATGCCAGTAGTACTCTTTCAGTTTTCATAGCCAAAACTGTTTGGACATTGCCAAATGTCCCCTTGGAGGTAAAACCTTCCATGCCCCACCTCCAACTGCATTAAAGGGATGTACTTTATGTTTTAAGGAAATATGGAAAGAAATTCAAAAAAATAGAGTAAAGGATAAATAATACAATATATTTAAAAAATCATGTTTTCAAAGACTTTTTAGAGGTATGGGGAAACAATAATGACATAAAAGTATAAAAGGGTTTTTAGCAAACTGTGTAAATGGTATGAGCTCCACTTTGCAGAAAAAAATTACATAAGCATGAAAAAAACTGGAAGACATAATAATAATTGTTATTTACTTAACTAGCTTATATGATCCAGGCATTGTATTAATCACTTCAAAAATCATCTCATTTAATCATCACAACAATTCTCAGTTATTGATCCATTCTACAGATCAGGAAACTAAGAGTAACTTGAACAAGGCTATATAGCTGTGGAGAAGATAGGTCTTGAAACTAAATTTATTCAGCTGTAATGCCCATCTCTTAACTAGCATTCTGCTTCATAATACATGAAAGTAATATACCAAACATTAACAATGTTTATCTCTGGATGGTAGAATTAAAAGTGATTTTGTTTTCTTTATATTTTCCTGTCCATTCCATATTTTCTACTACAATATTTACTACTTATATAATCAGAAAAAAAATTTTAAGTGAAAGTTGTAAAGACCACTTGGTAACATGGAGAAAAGGATTATTATAGAAAAGATACAAAATTCAATGTAAAGTATGATTACAATTATGTAAAAATATGCAAAAGATAAAAGGAAGTAAATACATAGTAATTATACTAGGGAGGTGGGAATAACAAGTAATTTTTACTTATCTTTTCCATATTACTATTAATATAGTTATATTTTATAACGGATAAAAGTTTATAATGAAAAGAAAGCAATAACAATCATCTATAATTTCATTAACTCGAGATAACACTGTTAGTAGGCAATGAATTTCTTTCTAGTCTTTTTCTAAGATCAACACAATTACTTACAAACATTAACGTGAACGAACCAAAGAGAATTCTTATTCAACCTGCAGATGACACTTAGCTGGAGAGGACAGCTAAAAGTTGGATTCAAAACACGGTTCTGAGGAAGGAAAGGGAATGGAGCTAACGTTGGGAAGCGTTTCTGTGTCAGACAGAACTAAAAAGCTGAACATCTGGACTGTAGGCCTGACTCCCCATGGGTTGGACAGGACAAGATTGGACAAGGTGCTTGGTTTTTCTAAACGTTTTTTTTTTTTTTAAATACCTATTTCCTATATACCACCCACAGCATTTCTTTGAAGCTAAAATGCAAGTGTGTATGTGTGTGCGTGTGTGAAAACACTTTGTAAACTCTAAATTCCTATACAAAGTTAAGAATCTTTACTGTCCAAGCCAATAGTAAAAACAGTGGTATGAAATTCAATAGTCTTTTTCCAAGCACAAAGGAAATAATATGATGAAAAAACAATTTCTGTGTGACCATGTCAATCACTAATCTTGATTCAGATTTATGTGCCTAATAAAACCACTGTAAAGGAGAGATAACCTTCAGGTATGACCTGCAGAGAAAAACTGTTTATGCCTTGAATAGTGCAAAGAGGATTCTCTGCAGGCAGAGAATGGAAAGCCAGTCATCTGCATCTAGGGTGCAAATTGGATCTCTTACCTGCAGCTCTGCTTCCAGGCCCAGCCGTCTGATAAAGGGGTCAGTGACATGGTAGCGCCGCTCAAAGCTCAGGGCACCCCGCTCCTGGGGAACAGAAACAAACTCATAGATTCATTGATTCGATTTAACATGATTTACTATGTTCCTATTACATATGCAGCATTGTGCTGGGCCCCACAGGAGCTAGAAAAGAGAACAAGAAATTGGCCTGCAGGAGCTTACAGTATACTTGGGCAGGGATTAGAGAATAATATCGATAGAAGAGAGGATATAATTAAGCACTAAGTTGTAATTGTTGGGTTACCAAAAAAAAAAAAAAAATTGAAACAACAAATAGGGAATGTTTCCATACTTAGGTTAGAGAAGGTGGGCATCATCTTTAGGACACATATTGTGGGATATATATAAAGGAGAAAAATAACTTGCATGGTCCCTCCAATTCTATGATTTTGTGCCTCTAGGAATTGGTCCTTGTCCTTGGGGCCACCCAGTCTAATGAAATCACACACAAAAACCCCCACAAATGGACAAAGCTGCAAAAGGATTCAGGGATGCAGGGGAAAATATACAAAACACAGACTAACGTGCACCAGGTACATGGCTCATGTAAAGGCATACACTGAATCCTTCTGGATGGTGACCACAGCTTATGCTGCATGCCACTTAATTTTTAAAAGATTTTTGGCACTTAACCTTTACAAAGAACTTTCTCAGGTACTTTCGGATTTCATTCTCAAGATCAGCCTGCAGGCAGACAGACATTATTATCATTTAACAACAGAAAACTGAGGCACAGAAAGGTAAAGTGACTAAAGTCGTATAGGTAGTTAATTAGGGCAGTGGTGAGATTAAGCTCCTGACCCCAGCCTGAGGTTCTTACTTCAAAAGCACATCTTGTCTTGGTTGAATCTCCTCCATTAAACCCCCGTGCTCCTTTACTGAGGGGTTCCCTGACAAAGCCTGGGCTACCTCGCTAAATGAGCTGGACTGCCCAGTCATCTATTCATCTCACAGTACTGGAGTGTCTTCCAGGTACAAACTGCAGAGAAAAGGTGCAGGCTCTGGTATAGGAGACCCTTGAAGAAGAGAAGAAAGAGTCTAAGCTAAACTGGGATTAAGACTCCCCCAGGTTCTGTTATATGTACAGCTGAGCAGCCAGAGCAACATGAAGAAGCTCTATTTACACCCCGCCTCCTTCACAGATGTGCACATACATGCTCCCCTCCTTCACCAGACTCCATCAATCCCAGCAGCCCAGGTACAAGCGCTTGGATACAGGAGTCTCCATGATTCCATGTTCTTGGATAAAAGAAGACCAGAGTCAAGAGACCTTGGTTCTAGTCCTGTGTCTGCCATTAATTAGTTGTGTGACTTCAGGCAAGTCACAGACTCTAGTCCTCAGTTTATTCAGCTATAACATGAATCTGTGGGCAAAAAGGACCTCATGCTCTGGTTCATAGGTCTGGGTTGCTTACCTTTATCTGCCTACAGATGAGGTCTCTAGTTATGTTGACTTTTGCCATCTTCTCTTAATGGATTCAACAGAAGGAAGCTATAGAAGGATCTTCAGGACCCTTGAGCATTCCAGCCAAGCCCAGGTCCACAAGACACACATTTAATTACCTGGGGGGAAAAAAATCATCAAACCTTGGAGGATGGAGTAAGGTGGCTTCAGGGCCCTGATTCCACCCCTAAAATAGCCCACCAGCCCACCCAGTAAACTGGCTATTGCCTGTGATTTATGACATGGTGTGCTGGCCCTGCTCCATAGTGTTGAAGAACCTCTGGAGGGTGAAGGGGGTTGGGGGGTGGAGAGACAATGATTCACAGCCACAGGAAGTACTGGAACAAACACTGAAGGAGTCAGTCATGTGTGCTTCTCTAGAAAATGGGTGTGTGTGTGCGGATATGAGTATGAAGGAAGACGGAAGCACATCCCAAAGTAAGAACAAGGCATACAGCAAGAAAGATGTCAAGTTTCACTTGCTCTGTATGCATCTGTGGCAACCGGTCTGAAACTTTTAATCATGCTTCAAAATCCTTGACCTTCAGCCTGGCTCTCCCCAAAACCAAATCAGTATCACAAACAGAATATTCAACCCTCTAACAGATTCACAGAATCAAAGAGCGGACAGGAAGTTTAATGGTGACCATGTCCAACATAAAGAAATACTTCTTCAATACCCTGATATGTAGGCTTTCAGACTCAGAACTTCTTAAGCAAACTATTCCTTTATTATACAACTCTGTTAGAAAGACCTAGTCATCTCATTTCTGATAATTTGCCATAAGAAAGCACAAAATATGAGAAATAAAAAAGTTCCATACTGAAACATATTCATCACCAAGTTTGTAAAAGCAAAAAAAATAAAACCACCCAAGTTTCCAATGATAGAGGAATGGCTAAATAATGTATAGCCATATGATATTATGTAGCATTAGAAATGCTACTTATGGGGCTTCCCTGGTGGCGCAGTGGTTGAGAGTCCACCTGCCGATGCAGGGGACACGGGTTCGTGCCCCGGTCCGGGAGGATCCCACATGCCGCGGAGCGGCTGGGCCCGTGAGCCATGGCCGCTGAGCCTGCGCGTCCGGAACCTGTGCTCCGCAACGGGAAAGGCCACAGCAGTGAGAGGCCCGCGTACCACAAAAAAAAAAAAAAAAAAAAAAAAGAAATGCTACTTACGAAGGAAAAATGCTTACATCATGTCAAATGTTTATATTTTGCTATTGCAGTAAACACTATTATCACAGCTATGTTTAAAAAAGGAAATATAAAAAATAACAATTGCCATCTTTTGATAATAAATAGTATGACTGATTTTTTCCTTCTACTTTTTGATGTTTTCAAATTTTTTATATAAAAGTACATTAATTTTATTTTACAATCAGAAAAAAACCACTAGAGAAAAAAATAAACCACTGTTTTTGGGTTTTTTTTTTAACATCTTTATTGGACTATAATTGCTTTCCAATGGTGTGTTAGTTTCTGCTTTATAACAAAGTGAATCAGTTATACATATACATATATGCCCATATCTCTTCCCTCTTGCGTCTCCCTCCCTCCCACCCTCCCTATCCCACCCCTCTAGGTGCTCACAAAGCGAGCTGATCTCCCTGTGCTATGCGGCTGCTTCCCACTAGCTAGCTATTTTACATTTTAAACCACTATGTTTTAAAAGAAAGTTCTGCCTCCTGTTATGTCCACCTTTTGGTCCTATTTCTACCTCTGGAGTCACATAGGAGGTCTAGTCTTCCTTCTCCATGATGGCCCTCTAATGATGGCTCGTAAGGCCCATCAGGCCTCTCTGCTAACCCTCCCAAGTCAACAGGACCTCCCGAGGCCACTTCTGTATCTCCTGACCCTAGCTTTCCTCCAGCTGGCCTCCTGAAGATTCGTAGCACACCCTCCGAAAACCAAACCTTCTCCACCTGATCTGTGAGCAGACTCCTTCCTTTCCTTTTGGCATTTAACCACAAAAGGAGACTCTATTTATAAACACTATGTTATCGCAGATTTTTTTTTCCTTTAGTGCTAGGCACACAGTGGGACTATAAAAAACTTGCTGCCTGATTAGATGTTCCCATTCAGCTCGAGTTCTTTGGGGTTTATGCCTCCATGGTCTATTTTGGGATTAAAAGCTCTTAAAAGGGCAAGAACCTTCCCTTACAATGTGGAAGTCACCCAGCATTGCATCTTAGGGAGCATTAACAGGGATACATGGAAGTCACTGGCACTATTTAGACTCACAAAACCAACAAGCACCAAAAACATCCAGGGATGCCATCTGAAAACTACAATTCCACAATAGCTTTTCCAGGGGCCCTTGGCCATCAAATTAAAATTATGAATTTGAACAAACTGACATAAATTAAGCATTGGCCTGCAATTGTGTTTATGGCTCTGATTTGTGATATAATGGTCAAAGCCAAAACAATAACAGTAATTGCCCCACAATCACCAATAATATGGGGTGAGGCTTATTACAATGGAAAACACCAAAGTCAGTGAGTATATCTGATATAAAGTAAGACCAGTGGGCTTCCCTGGTGGCGCAGTGGTTGAGGGTCCGCCTGCCAATGCAGGGGACACGGGTTCGTGCCCCGGTCCGGGAAGATCCCACATGCCGCGGAGCGGCTGGGCCTGTGAGCCATGGCCGCTGAGCCTGCGCGTCCGGAGCCTGTGCTCCGCAACGGGAGAGGCCACAACAGTGAGAGGC
>NW_006786690.1:769154-784982 GCF_000442215.2 Lipotes vexillifer
CCCAATACTGCAAAAAAAAAAAAAAAGTAAGACCAGTGATGTGGCCTTGGTCAAGTCTCTTAATCTCTCTAAGTAGGCCCTCATTCCTGTGACTCACAGGCACAGGAAGCATTGGTACAAACACTGAATGGGCCATGCATGCTTCACCAGAAAAAGGCTCATTTTTTACTCCCAACACCTTTTCCTTGGAAGATTACTGGGAAGGTCAAATAAAATAATGTAAGTTTAAAGTTTTTTCTTTAATTTTATTTTGAAAAGAATATAAATACTTTTATCTGCTAAGAAATAGTAAGTTGCCAAATATTATGTACTTACTATGTACCAGGAATTGTGCTAAGTGCTTTATATTTATTCATTCATTAATTTATTCATTTAATAGGTGAACACAAGAAGCTTCTACTATATGCCAGGTACTATTCCGGGCCCAGGAGATACAGCAGTGAACAAAATAGGCAAGTTCCTTACTCTCATGGTACCTATATTCTAGCAGGAGGGGATAGATAACAAATAATAATACAAATAAAATAAGAAGATATCCAGTAGTGAAAAGAGCGATGATGAAAATAAAACAAGTTGATCAGAGAGTGATTGATGGGCTACTTTTAGACTTGAGGTCAAAGAAGATATAGTGTATTTTGGAGTTTTCTGGCTGCTCAGCATGTGAACTCCCTTCCTGTATTTTGGGAGTCTGGAGGGAGGCAGAGTGCCCTCTCACTATGAAGTGAGAATGGTGGAGCCAAGATTCTCTTTCTGAGGCTCCCTTACACCTAGAGTGTGTGCATATGGCCCAGGCTATGCCAACAGACACATGAGCCCCAGACCTTAACTGGGATCTGCTGTCAATGAGTCAGAGGATCATGGAAAGTCCATGCTGGCAGGAAGAGGTGCTATAATTGCCATTAAGGTCCAGTCAGCTGGTGGTGGTGTAAGCTATATAAGTGGCAGCAGTGACCTCATGGACTGGTTCCGTGAATAATTCTGGCTGTGGGTCCTGGATGCTAACCAGTTTCCCTTGTTCCAGCCCATTCTTCAAGCTTGCTCTGCGGCCTTCCCTGATATTTTGTGAGTTTCCCTAATATCCTTTCAAGAATCAGCTAGAATTGGTTTTTGTTGCTTACAACTACAAATCCTGCCTGATACAGAGTGGCCCTCTGAGAAGATGACATTTAAGCTGAACCGTGAATGACAAGAAATCGCCAAGAACTAGGGGGATACACTTCTGAGGAGAGAGACAACTAGTGCTAAGATTAGTTCAAAAAGCTTGTATGGTAGATGCTACTATCATTTTATAGATGAAGAAATAGAGTCATAGAAGTGAGACAATTTTCACAACGTCGCACAGCTAATAAACTGGAGGTAGAGCTGGGATTCAAACCCAGAACTGTATGGATACTCTTAATTACTAAGTATATATGAATAATTTACTATGGTATGTAATTTCCTAGAGTAATGATCACTACGGGAATCCCCAAAAGAGCCAACTAATTTGTCACTACTCATTCATTATTTTTCTTAAAACATAAACTGAGTTTTTAGCAAGCACCAAGCACTGTGCTTGACACAAGGGAATTAATGAGATGAAAGATATAGTACCTATACTAAGAAAGCAAAGAATCAAAGGCAAGGGACTTTAGGGAATTCCTTGGCAGTCCAGCGGTTAGGACTTGGCGCTTTCACTGCCGAGGGCACGGGTTCAATCCCTGGTGGGGGAACTAAGATCCCACAAGCCGCATGGCGAGGCCAAACAAAAAATAAAAAAATAAAAAAACAAAGGCAAGGGACTTTAGCTAATATTGGTGTGTGGCTTGGAAATACTAAAAGGAACAAGGGAGGTAAAAGCAGAGAAACCAGGCAAGCAAAACCCACTACAATTCAGGTAAATGATAAAATGGAAACTGGGATTTAAAACAATATCAGATTGGTAGGCAGAGGTTTAAAACCCAAAATGTCAAATTTAACACAACTACTGCTCAGTTGGTATTGTGGTAAACATTTCCATTCCCATCCTGAGAAGAAATGATAGCACACTGGCAGATAGCTCATTCTGGAACACAGCCCACACTCTCCTCTCTTAAGGGCAACAGTGCCTTTCCGCAAACTTTTAGAGGCAGACAAGCATAACTGGAAACACTTCTAAGCAGAGATTATTTAAAAGGCTCACCTCAGGAGAGAAATATGCTCAAATATACAGGGGACATAACTAGTTTCATACTTCAGTCCAAAGACTCTCAAATACAAATAATCAGAGCAATAAATTAAAGTTATTTGAATATTAGGAGATTTAATCATGGTCAAACTTTTTTTTTTTTTTTTTTTTTTGCGGTACTTGGGCCTCTCACCGTTGTGGCCTCTCCCACTGCGGACCAGAGGCTGCGGACGCGCAGCCTCAGCGGCCATGGCTCACGGGCCCAGCCGCTCTGCGGCATGTGGGATCCTCCCTGACTGGGGCACGAACCTGTGTCCCCTGCATTGGCAGGCAGACTCTCAACCACTGCGCCACCAGGGAAGCCCCATGGTCAAATTTTAAAAGCATTATTTTAAGGAAGGTTAGGAAATAGTCAATTCTATAAAAAACTCATAAATATGAAATGATACGAATGAAAGACTGGAATTGGCAGAAGGAAGTTATATATATTATATATGATTAAACACTAGAAAAGACTACATCAAGGGGATTTCTATCTCTGGTGCAGTATGCAAATTACATAATGCTCAGTTCTGCTGAGGGGCAAAAAGATGGAAATAAATGACTTCAAGAATCCATAAGGTGGGGATTTCCCTGGTGGTCCAGTGGCCAAGACTCTGTGCTCCCAATGCAGGGGGCCCGGGTTCAATCCCTGGTCAGGAAACTGGATCCCACATGCTGCAACTTAAAGTTCGCATGCCGCAAGGAAGAGTTCGCATGCCTCAAAGACCTGATGCAGCCAAATAAAAAAAAAAAGGAGTCCATAAGGTAAAAATTTTAATGCCTATTTTGCCAGGCACTATGCTAAACTTTGAAAATACAGCAAAGAACAAGCCGAACACAGACCCGTCTCTTCAAGAGCACACAATATAGTTGTCATTAATTGTATATCAATGGCACCAAGGCTACTGTAATCAGAGCTCCAAAAAGGGACTGAAAAAGGCTAATTTAACCAAACGACCAAAATGAATAGCTAGGACAGTAAATTGAGAAGGAACAACATGGAATAATAAATTAACTTTTATTTATACTCATTTATTCACACATCTTAGAAGAGAGCACACAAATGACAGTAGGGGAAACAAACTAAACATATAACAGTAGAGCTAGACAGACAACTGGGAAATCACTAATGAAGAATAAGGACTTTAACAGACAACAAGCAACTTTTTTTTTTTTGGCTGAGTCACATGGCTTGCGGGATCTTAGTTTCCCAGCCAGGAATTGAACCCTGGCCACCACAGTGAAAGTGCCGAGTCCTAACCACTGGAGCACCAGGGAATTCCCAGTCAACAAGCAACTTTTAATGTATCTTCTTCATCCTAAGGATAGCACAGTTAATGAATAAACCCTGATTTTCACACTTAAAGCTCTAATAACACTGAGGGCTAATTTGTTGCCAGAACGTGAAAGCTCAATAAAAACTTCCTCTATCTAGAATACAAAGGTTTAGGAATGGCATTTACTTGTAATTCAGGATATTGCAGGCAAACTCTAGCTGATATTAAATGGAAAAGAGGAAGAAGAAAGCGAGCTTCTAGGAGTCAGGAGTATGAGAAATATAAAAATACCTAAGGCACAAAGGAAAAGATATGATTTAATGTTTTGCAGAGCACAGGCTCCGGACGCGCAGGCTCAGCGGCCACGGCTCACGGGCGCAGCCGCTCCGCGGCATGTGGGATCTTCCCAGACCGGGGCACGAACCCGCGTCTCCTGCATCGGCAGGCGGACTCTCAACCACTGCGCCACCAGGGAAGCCCTGATTTAATGTTATAAAGAAAAAATGAGCTGCTATGCAGATGTTACACCTTCTAAAAGGTATTCTATTCCCAGAGCTCTAAAATGCCTAGAACTTAACACCATCCCTTCCACAAACTTTTTTTTTAACATCTTTATTGGAGTATAATTGCTTTACAATGGTGTGTTAGTTTCTGCTTTATAACAAAGTGAATCAGTTATACATATACATATGTTCCCATATCTCTTCCCTCTTGTGTCTCCCTCCCTCCCACCCTCCCTATCCCACCCCTCCAGGTGGTCACAAAGCACCGAGCTGATCTCCCTGTGCTATGTGGCTACTTCCCACTAGCTATTTTAGTAGTGTATATATGTCCATGCCACTCTCTCACTTTGTCACAGCCCACCCTTCCCCCTCCCCATATCCTCAAGTCCATTCCCTAGTAGGTCTGTGTCTTTATTCCCATCTTGCCGCTAGGTTCTTCATGACCTTCTTTTTTTCTTTCTTTCTTAGATTCCATATATATGTGTTAGCATACGGTAGTTTTTCTCTTTCTGACTTACTTCACTCTGTATGACAGACTCTAGGTCCATCCATCTCACTACAAATAACTCAATTTCGTTTCTTTTTATGGCTGAGTAATATTCCATTGTATATATGTGCCACATCTTCTTTATCCATTCATCTGTGGATGAACACTTAGGTTGCTTCCATGTCCTGGCTACTGTAAACAGAGCTGCAATGAACATTTTGGTACATGACTCTTTGAATTATAGTTTTCTCAGGGCATATGCCCAGTAATGGGATTGCTGGGTCGTATGGTAGTTCTATTTTTCGTTTTTTAAGGAACCTCCATACTGTTCTCCATAGTGGCTGTATCAATTTACATTCCCACCAACAGTGCAACCATGTTCCCTTTTCTCCACACCCTCTCTAGCATTTATTGTTTCTAGATTTTTTGATGATGGCCATTCTGACCGGTGTGAGATGATATCTCATTGTAGTTTTGATTTGCATTTCTCTAATGATTAACCACAAACTTTTAACTTAGGCTACTGGGAAACTTTCTTCAATGGGCACATCTTTGTATAGTTACAAAGGAAGCTAATAAAATTCAACTAACAGTTAAATTTGGAGGAATTAATCTCGTACTTCAAAATGAAAAGGGTACCAGTAATATAAGAGCCTAAGGTTAACAAACCCTAGAAGAAAGTACATCTGGAGAAGATTACTCATCTGGAACCAAGGATTGAATTGGTAATATCCAAACAAACATGAGGAACCACCCATTTCAGGTGTGCCATAGTCCTCGTTTAGGCTCCGGTTAATGCAGCAGAAAGAGAAGCAGACTTGAAATACTTAGGCACCTGGGCCTGAATTTCAGCCCCGTAGTTGTGCAAGTTACTTAACGTTTCTGAGTTTCAATTTCCTCATTTGTAAAATAGGGATACTAACCTACTTCAATGGATCTTTGTGAGGAATAACTGATGAAATATATATGAAAGTACAAAATATATACCTGGATCGTGGTAGGTGCTTAATAGACTTCCACCAAACCTGAATTCTACTAAGACCTGATAACTCCTGTTATCTATACTCACTGGCATGGTTATAACATTTCTTCCATATTTCATTCCCTACCAGAGAAACAAAGCTGACACTGAGGATTCCACTGCAGATGGTGGGGCACAGAGAATAGGATGTCTTTATCACCTCTGCTAGCTTTGAAATGCAAGGTCAGGAGGAAAAAAAAGTGACTTTGTTAAAAACAAAGAAACTCGGGCTTCCCTGGTGGCGCAGTGGTTGAGAGTCCGCCTGCCGATGCAGGGGACACGGGTTCGTGCCCCGGTCCGGGAAGATCCCACATGCCACGGAGCGGATGGGCCCGTGAGCTGTGGCTGCTGAGCCTGCGCGTCCGGAGCCCGTGCTCCGCAACGGGAGAGGGCACAACAGTGAGAGGCCCGCGTACCGGTAAAAAAAACAAAACAAAACAAAGAAACTCCATAAGAAAACGTGTACAAGAACGCACATAGTAACATTATTCACAATAGGTAACAGGTAGAAACCACCAAAATGTCCATCAACTGATCAATGGATAAACAAAATGTGGTTTATCCATACAATCGAATGTTATTTGGCCAGAAAAAGGAATGAAGTACTGAGACATGTCTACAACATGGATGAAACTTGAAGACATTATGCTAAGTGAAAGAAGCCCACATATCATATAAGTCCACTTATATAAAAAGTCCAGAATAGGCAAATCTATAGAAATAGAAAGTACATTTGTGATTTCTTGGGGCTGGAGGGGACAGGAGGTAGAGGGGTGATAACTAAAGGATATGTTTCCTTTTTTTTTAATTGAAACTCACGTAACATAAAATTAATCATTTAAAGTGTACAATTCAGTGGTATTTAGTACATTCACAATGTTGTGGGACCACCCCCTCTAGCTAATTCCAAAACATTTCCATCAACCCCAAAGAAAACCTCATACCCATTAAGCAGTCATTCCCAATTCCCTCCTTCCCCCAGCACCTGGCAACTACTAATTTACTTTCTGTATCTATGGATTTATCTATTCTAGGTTTTTCATATAAATGGAATCCTACAAGTTGTGGCCTTTTTGTGTCTGCCCTCTTTCACGTATTATAACGTTTTGAGGTTCAACCATGTTGCAGCACATATCAGTACTTTGTTCCTTTTTATGGCTGAGTACTATTCCATTGCACTGCTATGCCACATTGTGTTTATCCATTCATCCATTGTGAATAGTGCTGCTATAAACATTCATGTACGAGTCTCTGTTTGAGTACTTGTTTGCAATTCTTTTGGGTATACACCTAGGAGTGGAATTGCTGGGTCATATGGTAATTCTATGTTTAACTATCTGAGGAATCGCCAAACTGTTTTGCGTAGTAGCTGCACCATTTTACAGTCTCACCAGCCAATGTATAAGGGTCCCACTTTCTCCACACCCTCACCAACACTTGTTTTTTTTTAATTATAGCCATCTTCATGGATGTGAAGTGGTATTTCACTGTGGTTTGGAGTTTCTTCTTGAGGTGATAAGTATGTTCTAAAATTGACTGTGGTCTACTAAAAACCAATGAATTGTATACTTTAAATGCATGAATTATATGGCATATGGATATCCCAACAAAGTTATTATATTAAAAAAAGAAAAAGGAGGGATTCCCTGGTGGTGCAGGGGTTGAGAGCCCGCCTGCCGATGCAGAGGACACGGGTTCGTGCCCTGGTCCGGGAAGATCCCACATGCCGCGGAGCGGCTAGGTCCGTGAGCCATGGCCGCTGAGCCTGCGCTTCCGGAGCCTGTGCTCTGCAACGCGAGAGGCCACAACAGTGAGAGGCCCGCGTACCGGAAAAAAAAAAAAAAAAGAACTACTAATACAGGCAACAACATGGAAGAATCTCTTAGATTCTGAGCAACAGAAGCCAGACATAAAGTACATACTGCATGATTCCATCTATATGAAGTTCTAAAACAGGCAAAGTATAGATAAAAAAAAATCAGAAGTGTTGCCTGGGTGTGTGGAGATTGGCAAGGAAAGGACACCTGAGAACTTTCTAGAGTGATAGAAGGCTCTCAATATATCGATGGGAGTATGATTTCATGGATATTGGAGGTATGTTCACATGGGTATATTCATTTGTTAAAATTATACAATCAATCAAGATTAGTGTGTTTTCATGTTTCTAAATTTTACCTAAAAAAATAGAATGGGTGGGTGGAAAGCAGGGGAGGTATAGGTGAAACAAGAATGGCAGGACGGGGAGCTTCCCTGGTGGCGCAGTGGTTGAGAGTCCGCCTGCCGATTCAGGGGACATGGGTTCGTGCCCCGGTCCGGGAAGATCCCACATGCCGCGGAGCGGCTGGGCCGCTGAGCCTGCGCATCCGGAGCCTGTGCTCCGCAACGGGAGAGGCCACAACAGTGAGAGGCCCGCGTACTGCAAAAAAAAAAAAAAAAAAAAAAAAAGAATGGCAGGATGTTGACAGTTATTGAGATAGGATGATGAGTACATGGCGTTTTATTATACTCTTCTGTTTACTTTGTATACATTTGGAATTCTCTCTAATAAAGCCCTTTTAAAAATCTTTCTTTCCGGGAATTCCCTGGCCATCCAGTGGTTAGGACTCCGTGCTTCTACTCTCAGGGGACCGGGTTCGATTCCTGGTTGGGGAACGAAGTTCCCACAAGCCTCGTGATGCGGCAAAAAACCCCAAAAAACCCCACTTTTTTTCCTATTATAGAGTCATTCAAAACATGGAAGACTGCTTAATGAAATGTTAAAACCATTAATCATTTTAGTTTAAAAATCAGGTTTAAGACATATATATAGCCATCCCAGCCTTGGGGGGAAAAACACAAACCAAAAAATGTACATATGCAATGCTATAACAAGAAGGATATGCACCAAAATTGTTAGCCAGTGGTCATGTCTCTGGTAGGACAACAGGCGATATATTTTTCTTTCTGTTCCTGTGTATTTTCCAAGTATTCTACTGTAAACGTTTATTGTTTTGTGTTAATGTGGAAATAGTCATTAAAAACTAGCTTTGGATGGAAAGAAACTTGAGTTTTGAATCTGGCTCTACCACACACTAGGTTTTGTTCTTGGGCAAAACTGTTTACGCTTGTGTGTGTGTGTGTGTGGTACGCGGGCCTCTCACTGTTGTGGCCTTTCCCGTTGCAGAGCACAGGCTCCGGATGCGCAGGCTCAGCGGCCATGGCTCAGGGGCCATGGCTCAGGGGCCCAGCCGCTCTGCGGCATGTGGGATCTTCCCGGACCGGGGCACGAACCCGTGTCCCCTGCATCGGCAGGCGGACTCTCAACCACTGCGCCACCAGGGAAGCCCCCAAAACTGTTTACTTTTAAGCTCCTGGGTTTTTTGTTTTATTTTTGTTTTTACCTGCTATATAGGTATATGTAATAATATCTATCTCACAGGGTTATTGGGAGCATTAATGACGTAATGCATTGTAAAACAGCACAATATCTGGCATGTGATAATTCAAGAAACACTGGCTGTTTTTTCAACTGTTACACAGAGATAATGATTGTACCTATCTCAGGGCTGTTGTGAGGATTACATGGGACAACTGGCACACTGTAAATACTAAGTGTGAGTGACAGTATTATTTTCAATAAGAAAAAATCGTTTAAGAAAAGCCTCCTCTCAAAAAGTTAAACTTACAGTGACCATATGACCCAGAAATTTTACTCCTAGGTATCTACTCCAAGAGAAATGAAAACCTATGTCCACGTGAAAACTTGTACATGAACACTCATAGCAGCATTGTTTATAATATCCCCAAAGTAGAAACAACCCAAATGTCCATCAATGGATAAATAAAATGTGGTATATCCATATATGGAATATTATTCTTCCATAAAAAGGAATGAAGTACTGATTCATCCATAACATGGATGAAACTTGAAAACACTGTGTTAAGGGAAAGAAGCCAGTCCCAAAAGGCCACATATTGTATGAATCCATTTATATGAAATGTCAAGAATAGAAAAAGTTATAGAGACAGAAAGTGGATTAGTGGTTGTCTACTGTTGAGGGAGAACATGGGATGATTGGGGGGTAGGCAGTGATAGCTAAACGGTATGGGTTTCTTTTGGGGGGTGATGAAAATGTTCCAGAATTAGATATTGGTGATGGTTGCACAACTTTGTGAATATATTAAAAAGTGCAGATTTGCACACATTAAGAGGGTAGGTTTTATGTAAGTAAATTATATCTCAATTGTAAAGGAGGAAAAGTCCCAAAACACTTTCTTCTTTTCTCTACCTTAAAATGACAACTTATGAAAAGAAAATTTAGTTCTCACCCTTTCCTTCATCTGTCTCCTAACTTGAACAGTAGTTATTTATGTGGCTTCTCTTCCTTAAAAGACTAAAAGCATCCTGAGGGCCAGCTCTTTACCTGATTCATCAATTGATCCTCCTGGGTCCCCAAGGAGTGATGTGGGCTTAGCAGGTACCAATAAATACTTGCTGAATGAATAACAGCATGACTACCTTGCATACAAACAGTATTTTATACCTATCAGAATGCTTTTGTTCATGCTTTTCATTTGAACTTCACAACAATCTTGTGAGGAAGCTAGAAAGTTATTATCATCCCCATTTAACGAAGGAGAACTGAAGCACAATGCTATGTGGTACTGAGGAAGAAGCACTAAACCGGGATTAGGGTCTTGTTCTCCAGGCCAAGATCTGCCTCTAACTGGCTGTGTGACTCTGAGTATGACATTTCATTCCCTCAGCCTATTTACCCATCTGTAAAATGAGAGGTAGACTCTGAGATGAGCTGCAAAACCCGTTCCAATGCCCTTATCCCATAATTCTAAGGACACACTGCTAGGTAGCAGTAGAGTGGAGATGGAACCCAAGTCATCTGTATTCTCTTTCCTCTGGACTTGCTGCCTACCACTGCAGGGAGGTGCTCCCATTGAGTGACAGCTGACCCCCTTTCAACATTCTGAATTATGCAAAAGATGTATGCAAGTTTCCTTTCACTCGATTTGCGATGGTTTTCCTACTGAAGCAATCCTATAGGAAAAAAAAAAAAGCACTTCCAATGCATAAAGGTAATTGGAACTAGTATAATAAAATAAAAAGAGTTGGGCTGTGGAGTCCGACAGACATAAAGTTCAATCCAGTTCTGCCACCTACTTTCTGTGTGACAGCATTTCTAAACCTCAGTTTCCCAATCTATAAAACAGAGATGATGGGACTTCCCTGGTGGTCCAGTGGGTAAGACTCCACGCTCCCAATGCAGGGGGCCCAGGTTTGATCCCTGGTCGGGGAACTAGATCCCACATGTATGCTTCAACTAAGAGTCTGCATGCCAGAACTAAAGATCCCGCATGCCTCAACTAAACATACTGCAACGAAGATCTCGCACGCCACGACTAAGACCTGGAGCGGCCAAAAATAAACAAATTAATTAATTAATTAATTAATTTTAAAAAAACAGGGATTGGGCTTCCCTGGTGGCGCAGTGGTCGAGAGTCCGCCTGCCGATGCAGGGGACACGGGTTCGTGCCCTGGTCCGGGAAGATCCCACATGCCGCGGAACGGCTGGGCCCGTGAGCCATGGCCGCTGAACCTGCGCTTCTGGAGCCTGTGCTCTGCAACGGGAGAGGCCACAACAGTGAGAGGCCCGCGTACCAAAAAAAAAAAAACAAGAAAACAGGGATGATAAAGCCTACCTTCACAGACTGATGAGGAATGGAAGAGCCACATATGTAAAATGCCTGACACTGAGCATAGTAAATAATATTTATTGAACATTCTAAACATTTTACAAGTGTTATCTGACAGACTCCTCATAACAGCCCTGTGAGACAGGTACTACTATTATCCTCATTTTATAGATGAAGGATCTGAGGCATGGAGAAGTTAACTTGCCCAAAGTTACAGTAATTAAATGAAGAGTCACACTAGATAGCTTAACTCCAGGACCCAGGCTGTTGGCCACTAAAAAAGAGTTACTACTATTATCTTTAATCAGACCACATCCAAGCAGTCTTCCCCAATAGAAACTTTGTCTCTTACCGTTTCTTAGGGTTAGGCTAAGGAATCAAAATCACCTTGACTCTGCTGGTCTCAAACACAAATTTAAAGATTGCATTTCAGGGTCAAGGACTAAGTTGGCACAAGGACATCATCTGAGAAAGGTGGGGATGGTAGGACAAGCCCATCGGCAAAGCATCTTTGGAAAAGTTCTCTGCCATCTTTGAGGCTCCTGGCTTAAATGATTCCATATGGGGCTGACTGAAGCTTTCTCTGTGGAAGGCCATCCTAAGAAATGCTTCACTTGTGGGAGGCTCTGGATGAAAACTCATCTGGATGTCTTCTCTGCCTGTACGGTTCTGTATCGCGATTTGGGTTTTGTGAAAAATTTTCCTGATGTTTTCAGAGCTTTGCTTTTCAGTGATCATAGATAATTTATCTGCCTTCTCCTAGGGCCACAATTAAGGTAATGGAAGGGAACAGAAAGAGAAATGGAAGCATATTCTGATAATGCTATCCTTTCTCATTGAATTCAAGAGCATCCACAGTCTTGCATTTTGCCTTTAACTTGCATCTTTCCAAATCCTGCCACAACTCAAAGTACCTTTTCATAGGGAAGCCTTTTAAGTTTTGCCCCAACTTTACTCCTAGCAGAAAGGTCAAGAAAAACTAAGCCAATCAATTTGGAAATGCTTCTTTTCTGATTCATTTGCAGCTGTGTTACATCCAGATGTCTGACTCAAGAGGGAAACAGGTAAGCCACTGGCACCCAAACACTCAGGCCTCAACTGATGAAGCTCCCTGACCAGAAATGCCTGCCTCCCATTCTGATAAAGGCTCTCTAAAAGGTTCAGGAACAACCACAGTTTTATGCTTTCTGAAAACAGAATCTGGGGGTTATGAACAAGGACAAAATTTTACCAAGGTCCTGATCCTAACACTGTCTCTAGAGAGCTTGTAGATAGCTACCTGGGCAAAGACTGATCCTGCTCTGCTCCCTTCCCCAAGAAAATGGGGTTAATACCTCCCCAGATGGCTACAGGGAGGATTAAGGGTTATTATTCTTGGCATTCAGCTCTGTCACAGCTCTAGCAGTTGTGACCTTTTTCACCCTAAAATAAGACATTAAATATAAAAATGCAAGCAGTGATCCCTGAATCTGATTCTACAATAGGGTGAGAATTTTCTTTCCACACAGCATCTGACACTGCCTCCAATACTCCAACCTGGTGGCTGAATACTCCTCTTATTCAGGCCTCAAGTTTTTAAGGTATTAGTTACTAATGCCACAAAGCCCTTTGTGGAGTCAGCAGCTGTTACTAATAGCACCAAGAATGAACCCCAGGACTCTCAGGGTTTCAGTCAGGCCTGAATTCAACCTGAAGAAACCAAAGTGGCCGCCCTTTACCCCCAAACCCAGGCTCTCGGGGGCAAAAGATGAGATCTAGTAAAAAGCATGTATTACATCATTTAGTCCTTATATACCCACTGTAATGTAGGTGCTCATTTCACATATGAGGAAAGTATAGCTCAGAGAGAACACGTGCTTTACTCTAGGTTACACAGCTAAGAAGGTGCAGACATAGGTTCAAATATCAGCCCTACTACTACTAGCTGTGTAACCTCCAGCATATTTTTCAACTTTCTAGACCCTCAGTTTCCTCATTTGTAAAGTGGGAATAGTGATAATACTTACCTCAGGGGACTTCTGAAGATTAAATGAAATATTGTAGGAAAAGTGTTCAGCAAGTGCCAGGCACAAAGTAAGTATTCAATACATATTAGTTTTTTACAGATCAAAATGACAGGAATTTGATATAATTTTTATATAATAACAGAGTTTAAAATACTGAAAAAAAAACCTCAGTCCAATTTAACTACATAAGTATGAACTCCTCCTCCATATCCTTGATAAGAAGTGGCAAAGCCTCTGCTTGAATACCTCCAATGATGGGTAACTCACCCCCCCCCACAAAACAGCCCATTGTCTACCCTCTTGGAATTTCCAACATCTACCCTCTTGGAATTTCCATCCTTTGATCCTAGTGCTGCCTTGCAGAATCACACAGAGAAAGTCCAGTTCCTTTTCCAAAGACAGTTCTTCAAGTATGTGTTCCCCCAGGCTCTTAGCTTTGGTCCTTTCAGCTCTTGCTCAAGTGTCACAGTCCCTGAGGAGACAGACCTGGGTCTGAATTCTGATCCTTTCACTTACTAGCTGTGTGACCTTAAGCAAGTTATTCTACGTCTCTGAACCTGTGTCTTCATATGTATAATAGGAAAAACTTTCACTTCACATGGTAGTCATGAAGGTTAAATTAGATAAAGTAAGAACACTACCTAGCACAGAGCATGACATATACCAGGCCCTCAATAAATGTCAGTCACTTTTTAGGATGTATTCCAGTTAGTAAATATCCCTCAAAGTAAATTAGCCAGAATTAAACGTAACACCAAGGGACTGGTTTCTGACGGCAATTGTCAGGGCTTGGGTTTTTGAAGAGCTTATTAGACAGCTGAGAAGAAAGCACAGCCTAAGAATTATATGGGTTTGGCAGCCCAAAGATGCAGTGGAGAATCTGGAAAGGTGAGGATAAAAGAAGAAAGGAAACAGAATGGATCATTAAACCAGTGGCCCAAAAGAAAAGGTTAAGTATCACCACATTACACGTTGTCTATGACTCCCTCTCTGAGACCCAGGACTGCACGTGTGGGCTATACTCCTTAATTCAAAAAGGAGAGAAGAAAAATAAAAATAATTGAAGAATAATTAAAGCCACACTTTTGGGCCTTCCCAGCAGTTGGCCCCTCAAAAGCCACAGATTTTAGCAGAGGGCTTCTTCAGTTGTATCCTTCCAGATTCTGAAGCCCACGTGTGTGAAAATACCCTCCATAGGATGTCCCCTGAGTTCTTACCAGCTAGAAAAACTGTCAGCTGTTTGACACCTTTAAAACTCAAAACTGGCAAATCGTCAATGTTAACACCATCACCACAATCACTACACATATTCTCTTTCCTTCAGTGACCCCAAGGGAAGGAGTCCCAGGCAGAAATATGAATTGTTGTTCAGTTATTCTTCAGAGTTGACCCAAAGCACTGCTCCTACAAAGTGGGATGTGACTTGAACATAAGTGTCCCCAAATAGATTAAGAGGGAAGGATAGCTGGACTCCAGAATTAAGCAGCATGATCACAAACTATGGCAGAAAAGGTTGTTTCCCACCTGCCGATGAAATACAACAAACTGCAATGAAAAAATCCATTGTTAGTCTTAGACTCGGCCCAAAGGAGCCCTACTAATTACCCCTTGGCCTGTGATAGAGGATCTGGTTATCACTATGCTCAAGAGCCAAGATTCAATTCAATCCCTTTAAAAATATAATTACAAAGAAGCAGCAGCCAGAATTCAAACCAAAAATATCCTTTAGTAGTTCCTTCAACTTAGTGAACAGAGACTGGCCACTCAAGGAGGACTGCAATATACAGAAAAGCTTAGTGAGGCCACTGGGCATACCTGTGCCCTAGGTGGGGATTTCATAATGCCTTTGAGTCAGGAGGTGACCTCAGAATAATAATCTTCTTCTCAAAACTGTTTCAGGCTTTATTAAAAGGGAAGACTTAACTGCCACTTTGCCCTGATCATCTACCCCATCTTTGGGAAGAATGGGGAAGCTACATCCACCCTACCAGGCTTTTAAACTCACTAACTTGAGAGGAAAACTTTTTAAAGTTGCTTTACCACTACCTCAGGAAGTTAAAGAAAGTCATAGAAGGAAAGGCCTTTGGAGGAAATAGTCAAATTAGGTTGTTAGACATTAGTCATAAATCCCGATGCCTCTTTTCTAGAGACCCTAGTAGTACACCTGCAGAAGAGAGAGCCAGAGGGCACTATGCGAATTCAACCTGGCTGGCAAGGGGGCGTCTCACTGCAGCTTTCGGCAACGAGAATTGGATCCTGCTGGGTCGCAGTCTCTCTCCTACTCCACACTTCCCATTTGCCCTTTGAAGTGGGTACTGAATAGCCAGTTCCCAAGTAAAGGCCCTTTGTACGGGCGCTACAGTCGCATGGTGGAAACACCTCGGCAGAGTTCAGTTTGGTGCCAGGATGGGCCACTGAAGGCATCTGCGGCTGCCAGAAGCCTGGACTGGACACACACACACACACACACACACACACACACACACACACACACACACACACAGATGGAAACTAAGAGAGAGCAGGTCAAGCCAACGTTGCCCTCCCGACACTTCCACCTGCCCCCTTCTTCCTGAGACCCGCGCCAGATCAGATGTCAAACAAAAACTCCGCAAAAAAGTCCCGTGATGGGACGACTTCCACCTCTCCCTCGGAAGA
>NW_006786690.1:784992-789030 GCF_000442215.2 Lipotes vexillifer
CCCAGAGCCTTCCCCCCACGTCCCTGCCAGCCCTCCGTCCCCACCCCGCCCCCGGCCCACTCTGCCCTCCGACCCGGCGAGGCCTGCCCCTTCTCGGGACACCCCCGGAGCCCTCAGGCGGACGGGTTCAGGCCCCCGGGCCGGCAGGGCTGGGGCCGGCCCAGAGCTGACGGCCCGTGTGCCGAGGCTGCCGGAGCCGGTCCTCGCCTCGGCGCCCGCGGAGAGCAGGGGGCGGCGGCTACCCGTACCTGTCAGGCCTCTTCCCAGGACCGGTGGCGGCGCAACTTCAGGAGCCCATGTCCGTCCGGCGGGCCCGGCCCCTCTCCCCGGAGCGGGGGCGCGGATCCCGGGGAGGGGGCTGGGGGGCCCGAGCAGCTCTAGCCCCTTCCCATGCTCCCCGCCTGGCGCCTGGCCGGGGCCGGACAGCGCCTCCGCCCGCCCCTGCGCACCGCCTCACACCCGCGCTCACACACACTCACACTCCCTCGCGCGCTCTCACACACGCACTCCCCTCCCTCCTCCTCCTCTGTTTATCTCCTCCAGCTGTCTGGGGACCCAGGAGAAGCCCAGCACAGCGCCTGCGCCACGCAGTCTCCGCCCCCGCCCCGCGCCTCACAGCCAGCGGCTACGCTACAGAGACAGCGCCCGGCCGTTTCCAGAATGGCGATCAGGGGCCCCTCCACCCCCCGCTCCTGGTCAACGTCTGCTGCCGGCGGCGCCCACTAACCTGCTAGTTGGGGAGCCCCGCACGGCCGCGGCCAATCCGCTTCGCCGCTAGCCAGACCGGCAGCCAGTGGGCGGGCGGAAAAGCCGGGCTAAGCCTGGAGCAACCTGGGAGTCGTAGTTTTTCTTCGTCGAAGAGCTCCCGCAGCGCGGGCTCACCCCGCCCAGTTGCCATTAGTTACCCGGACGCACCATCCACCCTATATGCGCGTAAAATGCTCCCTCCTGTCGCTTCTGGGACACTCCCCTCACCCATTGACCCCAGAGCCCGACACAGTCTCCTACGAGCCTCCTCAAGACTCCCTCAGAGCCCCTTAATTGGGGGACTCTTCAGGCTGGGGCCCCAGGGTCACCCCAGAGCCAAGTCTCACCTTACTTCTTCCTGTTCTGGGGGGCTGCTGAAGTGGTACATTCCTCACTCTTGGCTCCCCGGCCTGAAGGAAGAGCATAAAAGGTAGTCAGTGTACACCAGGTGGCCTGGAGGGGAGCCAGCCACACACACACTCTGGGAACACTCAGTTTGTTGGGAGAAAGTTCCGTCTGAGACTGCTGGTCCCACCTCTGAAAAAGAGGGGCCGTTCCAGCCTTGTGGAGTCCGAAGTCTGATGCAGGAGACAATTCCTCTCTAAGGAAGTTCCCAAGGTCACAAGAGAGTCATCATGCCTAACTTCTGTAGGTAGAGACCAGGCTCCACCCATGAGGAGCCTTGAGTCAGAAAAGGAAGACACGGTCATCTTTTGAGAATGGAAACTTGCCGCTTACCCACAGGGTGTCATCTGTCAGATAATCATAATTTGCTTTTGTTAAGCGTGTACTTACTATGTCAGCACTGTACTGAGTACACTTCCTTAGATAGGTACTGTAAGATTACTATGTCTGTTTTTGCTGTAGAGGAAGCTGAGGCATAAAAGAGTTAAAAAGCAACTTGCCCAGGGTCACATAGCTGATAAGGAACCAATTTGAGATTCAAACCCACATCTGCCTTACTCTAGAGTCTGAGCTTTTTTTTTTTTTTGCGGTACGCGGGCCTCTCACTGTTGTGGCCTCTCCTGTTGCGGAGCGCAGGCTCCGGACGCGCAGGCTCAGTGGCCATGGCTCACGGGCCTAACCGCTCCGCGGCACGTGGGATCTTCCCAGACCGGGGCACAAACCCGTGTCCCCTACATCGGCAGGCAGACTCTCAACCACTGCACCACCAGGGAAGCCCTAGAGTCTGTGCTTTTGAACATTACCTGTCCCTCCAGTGAGAACCAGGCAGCACCTACCCTCAGGAAGAACTGTATACACATACTTAGCATTTATAGTGTTTGTCCCATGTTTATCACTCCATGAGTTGCTTGTTTTTTCCTGCTTCTGCTTACATCAAGAGTTAAATTAGTGGGACTTCCCTGGTGGCACAGTGGTTAAGAATCTGTCTGCCAGTGCAGGGGACACGGGCTCAATCCCTGGTCAGGGAAGATCCCATGTGCCGCGGAGCAACTAAGCCCGTGTGCCACAACTACTGAAGGTCATGCGCCTAGAGCCTGTGCTCCACAACAAGAGAAGCCACCGCAATGAGAAGCCCGTGCACCGCAACAAAGAGTGACCCCCACAGGCAGCAACGAAGACCCAATGCAGCCAAAAATAAGTAAGTAAATTTGTAAAGAAAACAAAACACAATCTTATTAAAAAAAAAAAAAAGAGTTGAATTAGTGTGTAAGCTCCCTAAGTGTGATTTCTCCCCATTTGGAGGAGTTAGGGCCTATACGTAAATTCAGCTTTGTGAAATGCTTTTCTCTGAAAAATGTTATGTTTTATTTCTCCTGATCTCTCTCCTACAGATATATGTTCCACCGAATTTAAAAAACTATAAACTTTGGGACTGGAAGAAAGCTTTGAGATCATCTATCCGTGGCTCCCCAGGTTCAGGCTGAAACACTGGGTCAATTCAACTGAATAATTGCTAACATTTATTGAACATTTACTATGGGAGATAAGTGCTTATCAGTGAATTAAGCAATACTCTCACAAATCACATAGCTAGTACAGTCGGGATTAAAACCCAGATTATTCGAATCCAGAATCCTCATTTTAAACCCTTGTTCTATGCTGGCAATATCACAGATGATCTTAGAAATACCGACAGGGGAGTGTGGTTGATGTTTCTGTGACTCTTAGCACAGTCTTTGGCACACGGCAGACACTTGGTAAATATTTGTTGTCAGAAAGAAATTTTGTTGGTAGAGAGTGGATGACAGCAAGAAGAAGAATGTTAATAATAGCTACATCTATTAGTTATTATTTTCTACAAGGAGCTCACTTGTTCTCTCATGTACTCTTTTTCTTTTCTACATCTATGAATATATATGCATATATGACATGTTTATATATTGCATATGTATACATGCATATACATATATCTATGTACACATATGTATAGCATACATGTATGTTTATACATATGCATTTTTCTGTGTACACACACATGTATGCATTCAAACACATACTAACTTACTTGATTCTCACCGCTACCTTATGAGATAAGTATTATTCTTACTCTCATTTTACATAGAAGAAACAGAGAATCACAAGGGGTTTAATTCAGAATGAGACTCCCTCCCAGCCATAGGTGTTTTCAGATCAGTTCAAGAGACAACTTGCTAACCATTAGAGCTGAGCTACTTGGGAAGTTTTGAGCTCTCTGTCTTTGGTAGTAGTCATATATAGGATGTATAATCATCTGTCCAGGACACTCTAGAAGAAATTATTGTATTATATAGATATTTAATTAAGGGACCAATTCTAATATTCTCTAATTTGGGTTTTGGAAATAGACAAAGATTATTCAAATAAGTCTTGTGGCAGTGAATGCAGCTTTTTTTTTTTTTCCTCTCCTAAAAGCATCAGATGATGCTCCAGCTGATCAGCTCTATAGAGGTACTCACTGACACCACTATTTTCACCTCCTGATTGGACTCCTGGACAAAAGGGGGTATATTCAAGCTGAAATTGAAGATGCTCATATTTTACAACCCAGCAACTTAACTTCTGATATTTTAGAGGAACTGTTGCCCATGTGCACAAGAAAACATGGGCAAGGGTATGTCTTCCAACTCTTGTCACAATACCAAAAAGAGTCAGAGCAACCCAACTGTCCTCTCTAGTGGAATGGATGGGTGAATTGGGGTTTGTTTGTACCTTGAAGGAGTACACAACCAATTCAGTGATTTACATGCTATCAAGATAGACAAATCTTAAAAACATAATAAGAAGTGGAAAGGGTTTCCCTGGTGGCGCAGTGGTTGAGAGTCCGCCTGCCGATGCAGGGGACGCGGG